>NC_038241.2:27658327-27827664 GCF_000004515.6 Glycine max
ATACGATGTATCACTGATGTATATTAACTTTCTATATGCTGTGAAGTTGTCAATTAGTAGGATATATAGTTCACATTATTAGTATAAATTCATAATGTTTATATTAGAACAGTTTAATTTTTATTTTTTTTAAAGGAAAATGAAGTTATGACTTCTCGTTCTCTTTTTTTAAGAAGGACTTCTCATTCTCCTTCACAAGTAAAACATGAATACAATTGGAAACATAATTGAAAATTTGACCCTGAGCATGAAATTTTGAAGCTTTTTCTAGGAATGAGTTATAAGATTTGTTTCTCTCCTTACAAAACTCACTCTTAGGTTTGAAATAGAATTTAAACAAAGATTAAATTTATCAACGATGGATGTTGGGTAATGCTGAGCTGCAAAACGTCTATTGATTCCATCTGCTACTGTCTTGGAGTCAACCTCAAAAATGACCGATGAGGTTAAGATTTTTTGCCATTTGAATTGATTGGAATAAAGCCCATGATTTCGCTCCTGTAATTGTTGGTAAACTTGTTGTCCTTTTCCCAGCTATCAGCTATCTCCTCCTTGATGCCTTAAAAATTACATCATTTTAAAATTAAATCATAAAATTAAATATTAACACAACTCACAAGAACAAAAAGAAGTCAATTTCACAATAAATGCCGTTTTTGCTGTTACGAAATCACCTTTATCATTTTAAACATTCCTATCCCAAAGCTCTTGATGTCCTTGAAAATGCTGCATGCATCAATTGCATTTGACCCGCCCAGTTGGTGGAGGAATCCATGAAATATCTTGTTCAGCACCTATTGTGTTGTGATTGGAAAAATGAGGAGCACGAGCAAAATGTTAGACAAATGTTAGTACTTTTTTTTTTTTGCTAAATGACAAATGTTAGTACTTAATTATTATTATTTCATGTTTTCTTTTCTTGAAAAACAATTGTATTGTCAATTACGTTTGGAATTCCACGTGATTATCTGTTAAAAGGAATTTGAATGGTTTAAATAATAAAAAAATACCTCCATATTAAAAATTTAAATATATTGATTTTGGAAATTAAAATTAAAAGTATTAACACACCCTTATGCGTGTGTTAAGTTAAATAATATTTTTATGTAATAATCTCAATAAATTATGTAGCTTTTCATATAAATTGATTTTACCTTTTTTCAAATTCCCACGGGATCTTCTTCTTGTATGACAATCATGTCTGAAATGCATCAAACAAAAAATGTGATCATATCTTTAAACAAATATTTGAATCTTGGTTTAACATGTCCTGTAATACTAGTTCTTTCCATTATATCCAACGTGGTTGATAAATAAAATTATGAAATAAATAGTTAAATTTAAAAGTGTGTGATGTTAATCATTAAAAGATGAAAAATTTAAATTTAATCCTTCATTTATGAAAAAAATTAATAAATTAATCGTATAGACAATTTAATAATAAATTAATTATTAAACTTTGTATCTTTCTATCAAATTAATTTTAAGAAAATATAATTTATTATAAATTTAATCTTTGAATATTATAATTTAATGATAAAATAGTTTCATAAATTTAATGATATGATTAATTTATTATATTTTTACACATTTAAAAATTAAAATTGTATTTTATATTTTTCAGAAAACAATCTATGACCGTAATACTTTTTCAGGACAAATTTAACTATTTTACGAAAAATGTAGCTTGGATTACTGATTAGGATGATCTAAAATTTGAATAGTGGAACTCCAACAGATAAGGAGTTCAATCCCAATAAAGTGCCACTTTCTCCACCCTTCCACGTGTTTTCATGGTCTTGCTGTAATCCCCATTCCCCTTTATTCCGTTATAAAGTCAATAATTCAAGACAACGTACTTATATGCAGATTGCAAGGATAATAAGCCTACGTCGCTCTCATGGATAACAAGGTTTTCTTTGTTTAATATTACTTCATGGATAACAGCGATTTTAAGCGCTACAAATTTAACTTCTTTTCTTTTATTGTACAGTAGTGTAGTGGTTTTAAGGTTTGAACTTATGCAAATTATTCGAATAAATCTTCAATCATTAGGCCAATATACTAGTGGGTTGTCACTATAAGAGAGAACTTAGTACGGTATTAATTATTTTATATTTCAATAAATTAATTATATTCAAAATTTATAGGAGGTACCTTAATAATAATAATAATAATAATAATAATAATAATAATAATAATAATAATAATAATAATAATAATATAATTGCCTGATCTCCATCGGATTATGGCAAAAAAAAAAATACAGAAAAAGATTTACTTCGTTTCATTCATGATAATAGAATAAATACAATTTAAAATATGATCATAGCTAGACCTGGCTGCCAGGATTATGGCCAATTAATCATGACAAATTAAAACGATATATCATTTGCACATTACATATTCAAACTTCCAAACCCAAATAAATTCCATTAAACTTACTTTATGGAGAAAAAAATATATTAAAAGAATAAGCATTAGAAGAGACATTCATTTTTCAAGTGGGTAGGGGAGAGTACCCGGATCCTATGGGTACCGACAAAAATATTTGAAAGTGTGATGAGTAATTATCTGTAATATTAGAATTGGGTATAAAGATGAGAATTAAAATTATTACTCACACGAGTATGAAATTAAATACATATATTATTTTTAAACGCAAATATGAGAATGAATATTATAATATTGATCTTACCCATTTGTCATTCATTAAGGTCCACTCATATGCCCATTTTTCCATATACGACATTCAACGAAGACATACATGAGATATTCATCTCTATTCTCTGGTTTTGGTAACGTCAATCAAATAATGTGTTCCTTGATTCAATTTCAACATGGTGGGGGCACAGTGACGCTATCATTAGCCAAATTGGATTCTCTCTGTCTATATCATCATACAACACTCCATCATAATGCAACTAAGACGGTAATAACCATGTGCTATGTGGGACAATGCAAAACGAACTGAAAATGAAGGAGGAGCATATGAAAAATGTATAAAATCTGAAGCAAATGTAAAACCAATCAAAATGAGTTCACTATAGTAGAGTAAAAATTGACGTTAAAAGAGAAAATGTTCAAATATATTGGGGGATGTTTGGTTTGGTTGTTTTCTGTTTTCATTTTCACTGAAAACAGAAAACGGTGATGAAAATGTGTTTGGTTTGATTTCTGAAAACATTTTCAGTGAAAATGAAAACATGAAACAACTAGAAAATGAAAACAATAAATTTTCGTTTTCAGTGTTTTCAGTTGAGAACAGAAAAAACCTCATTTCGATTAAAATGAAATTGCAGTGACAATAAATGTAGTTCTAAGCAAATCTAAAAATACAAAAAGACAATAAATCAATATATTATAAATTTTCAGTATTTTTATTTCATGAAAACAAAAAACAAGAAATCAAACCAAACATATTTTTAAAATTTAAATCTTTTAAAAATGAAAACAATTTTCAGAAAATAGAAACAGAAAATGAAAATGCAAACCAAACACACTCTTATATACACGGTACTTTTTCTTTCTGGGATTCTGAAATTAATATCCTAGCCAAGCTTTCTTGAGTTGAGATGCGACGCATCGATGTCCTTCATTTTTCAGATTCAGCACTACTCGGAGCCGTGGATATCATCCTTATTGACTTCATTTTATGTTGGTCAACTCGTGATGTTTCCAGCTTATAGAGGGTTGTACATTTGGATCCACGTCTATTTTGAAGGTGACTCTATATTAATTTTCATTAATCGCTCTTAACCTACTATTTAGGTTATACGGTATTCTATTTCTCATCAATTATCCAAAAGGTAAGTTTAAATTGATTTAAGGCAGCATTAACTCATTCCAAGACATAATATTCACCCTTTACACTAAAAAATCTAGACTATATATAATTACGAAAACTACTCTAGTAAAAGAATAATTCTAATAATCTAGCTTCTAAAACTTCTTACAAAGTTTCATACTAATTGATCCGGAGGAATGACAAAGCCAAAGACTTAGCTTGGTCTCTAATTAGTGGATGTACGGTGCAGAAGTTTATGAATGGCACACCAATGGTGATGAGAATTCTAAAACTGTGTCTAAATACATGAACCTATGACCATGAATAGAACTAAACAGAACAAATGATATCAGTCATATTTAACAAAGCTTAAGTGGAGAAGGATAAAGGTCCAGAGTTACTACCAAGAATCTTGATTGTTGTTGAAGGCCCAAACTAATTTGAAGGCCCATGTCAAATACTTTTTTTTAATGATGAGCTTCACAATTCCACTAGTCCAACCAATGTATTCGTTCAATAGGCAAATAGGAAATTAGGCAATTAGACCTAAACCCTAAATTCATCCAACAAGCAAAATTGTCCCAAACAGAATTCAAATAGAACATAATAGAATTAGAATTTAACAGGGCACAAACATACCATCCACAATAGGAACGAAAATAAGAACGAGAACGAGAACAGGATCGAAAACAAAAACAAGAACGAAAACAGGAATGAAAATGAAAACAATAATAGGAACGAAAACAAAAACAATAATAGGAATGAAAACAAAAACAATAACAGGAGCAAAAATAATAACGCAAATAGAAAAGCAAACAACAGGAATGCAAATTATAGAACAAACACGAACATGAGACAAATTACGAAGGAAAAAAAATATTAAATAGGATAGAACCTATATCGAGAGCCAAAGCTCTGATACCACAGATGATGTGATCCTTACTAGGAGCGGATCACTTGGTACAAGTCACAGAATTTGGAGGACGCCACTTCTAGATATGGAAGATAAGTCAGGGTAGACGCCACAAAGGTTACCTTGATAAGTCCGAGATTGATTCAACAAGGAACCCAGAGAGAAGCTCTTACACTTATTTTCTCAAAATGCCCAAAAGTCCTTTCTATTGAAAACGGGTTTAATACATATAGTGTAGCTGAGGTGCGGTTGAAAAGACACCAATTTTATTTAATTAAAATTACAATGAAAAAATAGAAAAAATATTTGACATGGGCTTTCAAATTAGTTTGGGCCTTCAGCAACATTCAAGATTCTTGGTAGTGTCTTTGGGTCTTCATCCTTCTCCACTTGGGCTTTGTCAAGTATGGTTGACACCATTTGTTGGAAGGTATCCTCTAACTGTTTGGTCCTACTCCTGGTCATAGGTCCCTGTATTTGGGTAGTTTTAGGATTCTCATCATTTCTTCCTTCTTGGAAAACATTTGCCCTCAAATCTTTAGAATCACCACCTGCAACAAATGGAATCAAGTCAGCAACATTAAATGAAGAACTTACTCCATACTCACCTAGAATATCGATCTTGTAAGCATTGTCATTGATCCTCTCTAGTACTTGGAAATGTCCGTCTCCTCTAGGTTGAGGTTTGGACTTCCTTTGTTCAGGGAACCTCTCCTTTCTCATGGGTACCCAAACACAATCACCTAGTTCAAGTATCACTTTCTTCCTGTTATTGTTGGCTTGCTTGGCATAGTTTTCATTCTTCTTTGCAATTTGAACCTTCACTTGCTCATGCAATCTTTTGGCATACTCAACTTTAGCCTGTGCATCCTTATGCTTAAAATCAGAAATGTTAGGCAATGGTAACAAATCAAGAGGAGTCAAAGGATTGAAACCATACACTACTTCAAATGGAGAGTGTTGTGTAGTGCTATGTACAACCCTATTGTATGCAAATTCAACATGAGGAAGACATTCTTCTCAACTCTTTA
This sequence comes from Glycine max, assembly GCF_000004515.6. Lineage (NCBI taxonomy): Eukaryota > Viridiplantae > Streptophyta > Magnoliopsida > Fabales > Fabaceae > Glycine > Glycine max. Next base: position 27,664,059 of record NC_038241.2, read on the forward strand.
TATTCTTTTTAATCACAACTCTAAGAAGAGAAGACAAAGTTCTATTTACTACCTCAGTCTAGCCATCGGTTTGAGGATGGCATGTGGTGGAAAAGAGAAGCTTTGTTCCAACCTTACCCTATAATGTTCTCCAAAAGTGACTAAGGAACTTGGTGTCTCAGTTTGAAACGATGCTTCTTGATAGTTCGTGGAGACGCACCACTTCCTTGAAAAATAATTCAGCAACATGGCACACATCATCATTTTTCTTACATGGTATGAAATGTGCCATTTTTTAGAACCCGTCAACCACAACAAAAATAGAGTCCTTACCATTCCTTGTCTGAGGCAAACCTAAAACAAAATCTATAGATAAATCAGTCAAAGGATATTCAGGAACAGGCAAAGGAGAATAAAGATCATAAGGCATGACCCTAGACTTTGACTGCTTACAAACAATGCACTGTTCACAAAACTTATGCACATCATGTTTCATATGCAGCCAATAGAAATGCTCCTGTAACATGTCTAAAGTCTTTTGAACCCCAAAATGCCCCATTAATCCCTCCGCATGGGCTTCTTTCACAAGAAATCTTCTTATGGATCCTTTAGGCACACATAATCTTTTTTTCTTTGAACAAATAGTCATTATGTTGAAAGAAACCATTTTGAGCAGTATGTACACATGTAGTATATTTAGAAGCAAAATCTAGATCATGGTCATACAATTCTTTAATGTGCTCAAACCCGATGAATTTAGTTTCAAAAGTAGAGAATAAAGCATACCTTCTTAAAAGTGCATCAGCAACTACATTGGACTTACCTTTCTTGTGCTTGATCACATATTGGAATTGTTCAAGAAACTCCACCCACATGGCATGTCTCTTGCTCAGTTTGCTTTGAACCTTAAGATGCTTTAAGGCTTCATGGTCACTATGTATGACAAATTGGCTGGGTAGAAGATAATGCTGCCAAGTTTGTAATGCCCTTACCAACGCCTACCACTCCTTGTCATATGTGGAATAATTAAGGACAACTCCATTCAGTTTTTCACTAAAATAGGCAATGGGATGTCCCTCTTGCATTAAAATAGCCCTTATCCCAACCCCAGACGCATCACACTCAATTTCAAAGGATTTGTCAAAATTAGGTAATGCAAGAATTGGTGCATGCATCGATTTTTCTTTGAGTGCAGCAAATACCTGTTCTTATTTTTCCCCCCATTTAAATCCTACATTTTTCTTGAAAATCTCAGTAAGAGGTGTTGGCACAGTACTAAAATCCCTAACAAATCTCCTATAGGAACTTCCCAAACCATGAAAACTTCTTACCTCACTAACAGTTTTGGGGATTGGCCATTCTTGAATGACTTTCACCTTTTCTTGATCCACCTATACTCCTTGTGAGCTAACAAAAAAACCAAGGAAAACTACATGGTCCAAACAAAATACACATTTATCCATGTTAGCATACAAGCTCTCACGCCTAAGGGCCTCTAAAACTCTCCTCAAATGCACAAGATGTTCATCATGGAATTTGTTGTAAATCAAGATATCATCAAAATAAATCACAACAAATTTTCCTAGAAATTATCTTAACACATGGTTCATTAATCTCATGAAAGTGCTAGGAGCATTGGTTAGCCCAAAGGGCATAACCAGCCATTCATACAACCCATATTTAGTTTTGAAAGTTGTTTTCCATTCATCCTCCTCTCTATTCCTAATTTGATGGTACCCACTTTTGAAATCAATTTAAGAGAAAACACAAACTCCATGCAATTCATCCAACATATCGTCTAGCCTAGGAATGTGATGTCTATACTTTACCGTGATGTTGTTGATGGCTTTGCAGTCTGTGCACATCCTCCAAGTTCTGTCTTTCTTTAGCACTAGAATAACTGGAACGGCACACGGACTCAAGTTTTCTTGCACCCACCCTTTTTGCATGAGGTCTTGCACTTGTTTCTGAATCTCCTCAGTCTCTTAGGATTTCTCCTGTAAGCTGGCCTGTTAGGCAATGAAGCTCCTAGAAGGAAGTCAATTTGATGTTCTATTCCTCTTGAAGGTGGCAATTCGTGAGGAATCTCCTTGGGAAAGACATCTTTAAATTCCTGCAATAAGAGTTCAAAACTAGGAGAAATATAAATAGTTAACTCATTACAATTATCAACAAAAATTTTACTATCTTTGCAGTACAGTAGATAGAGTGGCTCACGAGCAAGTAACACTTTCCTCACTTCACTCGCCTTTTCTAAACAATTAATTTTTTTCTCATGTGTATCACTCTTTCTCTCACGTGTATCACTCTTCTTTTTCCTATTCATCTTTGGTGCTTCACTCTTTTCTTTCTCTTGTTCTATCTTTTCTCTCATTCTGATTTAGTCATCACACACTTCTCTAGGGGATAGAGGTTTAAGAATAATTTTTTGGTCATGTTGCTGGAAAGAAATCTTGTTGGTGAAGCCATCATGCACTGCTTTGGTGTTATACTGTCATGGTCTTCCTAACAGTATATGAGTCGCCTCCATTGGAATCACATCACACAACACCCTATCATTGTATCTTCCAATGGTGAGACACACCTCAACCTGCTGAGTCACTTTTACCTCTTCATCTTCACTAAGCCACTGAAGTCTGTATGGCCTAGGATGAGGCTTAGTATCCAAATTTAGTTTGGACACTGACCTAGAACTTGCAACATTGGTACAACTTCCTCCATCAACAATTAAAGAACAAAGCTTACCATTAATTGTACATCTAGTGTGGAAAATATTTTCTCTTTAGGTGTCGTCCAATGGTTGCATCTGACTTCCCAAGAGTCTTCTCACCATTAGCATATCACCCTGCATAGCTTCCTCCTCAAGCTCTTCTTCCACTTCTTCTTCACTACTTTCAGATTCACTGGTGATTTTTCCATCTGTCTTCATGATCATGGTCCTCCTAGTTGGACATTCAGAAGCAATATGTCCTCTGCCTAAACATTTGAAGCATTTTATGTTTCTGGTACCAGTGTTGGGATGATGAGGCGGAATTATGCTTGGTTCCAGCACTGGACACTGCTGACTTTCCATGTGGACTGGATGAGTTGCCTTCCTCCTTCTTGGATCTATTGGTCCAGTTCTGGTTGAAATTGTTGGATAAGTTCCTTCTTGCTGCACTTTTCCTCTTGAGCTGTTGTTCAACCCGTACTGCCTTGTGCAGTAAGTCATCCAATTTCATATACTCTTGTAATTCAGCAATATCTCTAATGTCAGGATTTAGACCATTCAGAAAACGAGTCATTGTCCTCAATTTCCTCTTCAATGTTGGCTCTCACTAGTGTCATCTCCATCTTTTTGTAGTACTCCTCCACAGTCAAACTTTCCTGGGACAACCTCTGGAGTTTTTGTCACATGGTTCTGCTATAGCTAGTTGAAACATACCTCTTTCACATAACTCTACTCATCTCAGTCCATGTATCTATCTCCCGCCTTTTCTCTCTCATCATCTATCTTTGATTTTTATTCCATCAAATAAGGGCATAGTCTGAGAATTTAGTTGCTACTAACTTCACTTTTCGCTCTTCAGTATAGTCATTGCAGGAGAATACATGCTCAATCTTCATCTCCCAGTCAAGGTAGGCGTCTGGGTCACTCTTGCCTTTGAAAGGAGATACATTGAGTTTTACTCCCTCAATTTTGTTCTGCTCCTCCATTCTGTTTTGCCTCGGTCCATCATTGCCCCCTTTGTTCCCACCATAATGTCTTCCAGCATTCTGATTCAGTTGGTTCTCCAGACCTTCTATTCGTCCATAGAGCTCTTCATTGTTACGGTTCAGTAAACGTTGCATCTGTGTAGTCATCATATCCAATAACAAACGTTGAGATCCGTCTAGTTGATGATATTCACCACCATCGTCACCAGCTCCTGCCATAATTAAGGAACAAAAAAATTTTGCAGTAATTTAAACAAAGGTTTCAGGATCTCACCACACTCTACTCACATGTTTCTCTCTTTGATGGAAGCACACTCGTGTTTGATGCTTTCAATATAGGCTTTTGTGTGATGTTTTTCATTCTTGCCTTTTACCACTCACTCCCTCTTAAGTTCCTAGATGAATCAAATTGGACGCACAAGGTAATAGAATAGGAAATACAACTTAATTATCACAGACTCAATAACAGATGACATAAACTCAATAACAAACAACACAGACTCAATAACAAGTAGAAGAAACAATGAAACTACTCAATTACAGAGAAGGGGAAGAATAGAATAGCGAAAATGACATGTGAACATCAAATGGTCATAACTTTCGCTACAATTGTCCGTTTGAGGCCCACTATATATCAAAACACTCAAAATTGAGAGGGAATCCCTGGGCAAATCTCAAAAGGGATTTGGTCCACTAGTTTTGCCAAAAAAACGCCTCTAACTGCCTCAAATCCACATTCAAAGATGAAACACCCATTTTTTTCAAACTTTCTTATTTTTTTTTACTTTTTGCAAATTTTCACAATTCGTCTATGGTAATAGACTGTTCATCAATCATTCAATTCCACTAGTACAAATTCAATAGGAAATTAGACAATTTGACCTCCTAAACCCTAAATCCATCCAGGAAGCAGAATCATCCCCAAACAGAATTCGATTAGAACGAACAAAAATAAAAAATGATAACAAGAACAAAATAGAACAAGAATGAAAGAACGAAACATCAACGAAATAATAACGCAAATAGGAACGCAAATAGACACGCAAACAACATGAGCGCAAACAGAAACGCAAACAACAGGAACACAAATTATAGAATAAAACACGAACCTGAGACAAATTACGAAAGAAAAAAAAATATAACGGATAGGATAGAACCTGTATCAAGAGCCAAAGCTCTGATACCAGATGAGGTGATCCTTACTAGGAGCGGATCGCTTGGTACATGCCACAGAATTTGGAGGACGCCACTTCCAGAGATGGAAGATAAGTTAGGGCAGATGCCACAAAGGTTATCTTGATAAGTCTGAGATTGGTTCCACAAGGAACCTAGAGAGAAGCTCTCACATGTATTTTCTCAAAATGCCCAAAAGTCCTTTCTATTGAAAACAAGTTTAATACATATAGTGTAGCTGAGGTGTAGCTAAAAAGGCACCTATTTTATTTAATTAAAATTACAACGAAAAATAGAAAAAAAATATTTGACATGGGCCTTCAAATTAGTTTGGGCCTTCAGCAACAATCAAGATTCTTGGTAGTGTCTTTGGGTCTTCATCCTTCTCCACTTGGGCTTTGTCAAGTATGGTTGATACCATTTGTTGGAGGGTATCCTCTGACTGTTTGGTCCTACTCCTGGTCATAGGTCCCTGTATTTGGACAGTTTTTGGATTCTCATCAAATGGTTCACACATTGTAACCTGTTATAGCAGGTAACCTATTACAATAAAGTAAAAGAAAATAGAAAATGTTAATATCTTTATAAATATGAATAAAATATTAGATGGATATTAGGTATACTCTTATACAAACGGTTGTCATTTTGAAGTTACCAAATACTCAAATACATGCATAGGCTGATTTTTGTATGAGTAACGTGGCAAGTGATGTGGCATTGAGTAGTCCTTGTCAACACTGCATCCTAGTTAGTCTTGGACCCTGAGCATGGATGTTCTCCAAATAGCCAATCCTAGCACCGCACGGCTAAGTAGTTAGGCTGTTATGATTCCGGAGCATCTGGGGTTCTATATTCACTTGAACTCAATCCTTTTACTCACATTTTGTTCACTCAAGTACTTACTTGAGTGTCAGAGTTCCTTTTGCAGGTGTCTCCTCTTCATTCCTCAGGGAGAGGATACCGGTAAATTCTATACCACAAAAATCACCAAAGTCAACTCTGGCGTGAGACCGATTCCAAATTTTAGCAAGTACAATTTTCAATCCCTATCACAAAAATTCCAAGAGAAACAAACCCACCACGACACTTTGGTAGAGCTGTATTTGGGCGTTTTTGTTGAAGGTTTCCGAGTTAATGATAGTGTACAAGTTGCTCTTCTCTCGTTGTTTTCAATAGAGTCTGTTTTTATCCACTCTCATGTGATCTGTTAGTGGTGTTCATACTTCACATTGATAAGTTGCTACACTTGATTTGGTGTGCTTACCCACTGCATATATCGTAACAAAATTCCTTTTGTGAATTCAAGTTTGTACCTACTGTGAAATTTCATAATCCATTTTGTATGTGAGGCCTATAAGGAATAGTGTTCTACCTCTTGGTGATCTAAAATTCTCTTGCCTGTTTGTTTATCAAATAGAACACATGGTAAATAGTAGAGTTAGTGGAAACCAAGGTCCACTCTCTGATAAAAGGAATTAATTGTTCTTTATTCCCCTCTTTGTCAACTGTAGCTTTAACACAAGGATGAATTATGATTGTTTAAATTAAAGGATTTATATGTAGCCATTCTTTTGTTTTGTGCTGAGTCTTTGAAGCAAATTTTACTGAGTCTTTCATTCCTTCTCCTTTGCATGTTGTTCACCCAAAGTATTTATTCTTTCTAGATTAATTTTATTGTAGAAATTTCAAGGATCGGTAAATTAATTTAATTTTAAAAAAATGAAAATTAATTGAGCTTTGTTTTTGCAGCAGTACAATGTATGAATGGTAACCCTTGGCAACGAGTTTATTGTTTCAATTCTGCAATTTAGTTTGTCTTAGGTTGGGTGAGACCTGGTGGGCAATCTGATGGTGTTTAGCCAGTTAGAGAATCTCTAATGGTGGTGTTCATTGCCATGCTCTGCTGTTTAAGTTATAATTTTCGAACCTTTTTGGCATCCCTGGTTGATTGAAGCAGATACATTAGGATCTTGTGTGTAAACTGTACCCATAGCTCTGCTATTTTTTTAACGTGACTTTTCATGAATTTAAATCTTCATTTATGCATTCAGGGACGTATACATAAAGATTCTTGTCCAATTGGCTCAACTTTTGCACAGCTTGTTAACAATTATGCATTTTCTTTACCTATACATTTCAGGACTGATTAACAACTGATGCAACACAAAAAATTAAGAAAATAAATGATGACGCAGGACCAAGGTCCAAGGAAGAGGAGTGGCAAATTTGTTATTGATTTTTCTTCCTTGTTTGATCAAAGTCAGGATTTTTTAATTATTTTAGTGAAACACAGGTTGCTTTAGATGTTGTGCATTCATTAACCTATTGAAATTAGACTGGTGGTAAGAGTTGGATTAATTTGTAGCAGGTCTTCATAGAGATCATCATATTTGAGATAGGTAAGATCAATTTGTGTTATAAAACTCTTTTTTGGAGTATTTAATAATTCTACAAACCAAAAGCTCAACAATATTCTTTTTACTTTTAAATTCTATAAAAAAAAATAATTTACTTAGAAATTCTATAAAATATTTTGTCGAATGATTTTATTTATGAGATTGAAATATTCAATCTAAAAATTAATTTAAAGGTAATTAATTAGTATATTTATTACAAAATAATGTTTGATTATGTGTTAAATAACTTCATATACAAAAATTATTTTATTAATATTTACATAATAATATAAATTTTTATATAAATATATAATAAGGTATATGAAAAATTATTTATTACAAATCTTTCTATCATTAAATTGAATTAATTTTAATTTTTTATGGTAGATACCATAAATTTTATTTACGGGAAATAATTTTGTTTGAATTAAATAACTATAGGAAGCAAAACTCTTTTCTGAGTATATTCTTAAATCTAATTAGTTATTATATTTATTACAAAATAATATTTTGATTCTATAATTAATAAAATCATAAATAGAATTTTTTTATTAATGTTGATATAATAATTTATATATTTTTTATTTGTTACATAAATATTCAACAAACTGAATTAGTTTTATTTTTTAATAATTATACAGACCACTAGAATCATTTATGAGAAACAAATATGGTTGAGCTAAAAAGGACCAATTTTGGTTACAAAACTCTTTTTTTAGTATTTAATAAAATGAAATATCAAATATTCAACAATACTTTATTTTTTTTACTTTTAAATCCTACAATTTTTTTAATTTACTTAAAAATTGTATAAAATATTTTTAAAGAAATCATTAATAAAAATGTTGTTACATAGTTTTTATATAACAATGTTGAAAGTTTATATAAAATTTAATTTAAATCTAATTAGTTAGTATATTTATTGAAAGAAAGATATCCCTATATCGAAAGTCATGAGACCATTCCTCCATACATAGAGATTAGTAAAGTAAATTTTGTCTCTCTCAACAAAAAATTTTCTATACCTACTACCAGAAAATTAGTAATTAAATATCATTGTTAAGTTTTTTTTTACATAAATATATAATAAATTAATATATCAAATATATTTTAATTACAAAATAATTTTAAATTACTTCATCAATAATAATATAAATTAAATTAATTATATTTTTATTGTAGATACTATAAGTATCATTAACAAGAAACAATCATGATTTTGAGACTTGTCACCGACAAATCCAAAAAAATTCTATAGTAGAGACAAAGAAATAGTTTATAATATTTTGAATGATAAAAATATTATATGTTTTTATAAATTACACAATCTCATCATAAAAAAATTAAAATACCTAAGCTTTTACATATTTAAAAGGATAAAGTGGGTTAAATTAATGTCAATTTATTTTCTCTTTTATTTTTACAATCTGTTATTTAAAAAAATTATTTTATTAGGACAATACCTATTTTTATGGAGACAAAAATAATAATCATTAAAAAAATTTACTTAGTGGAACAATTATTCTCATGGTTGTCAATGTGCATCCGCCCCTGAAACTTATAAGACTGAATGTTCCTTGTCGCATAATATTTGTGACAAACAACTTGATTGCATTATCATTTTGAGATTTTTTTTTCTTACAAAAACATGAATTTCACTTCAAGAATGACATTATGATGAATATATTTTGTAGCTGGTTGCTTGGAAAAGTGGGTGAGTAGGATAAACTTTGCCATATTCACCTAATAGTAACTAGATCAAAATCTATTATAATATATATACACACACACAAATTCCCACATATAAAATATAAAAAAGTGAGATCATCGAAGTTTTAATAAATTAAAATAATTTGTGGCAAATAATTTTAATAGTTCATTAGCAAATAAATATTTAATTAATTTAATCTAATAAGTAAATATTTATTTATTATTGTTGAATATACTCATTTGTAAATGATTCATAACAAAAATATAATATGTTACCAAAATTTATGTTGTAATTATTAATTATTACTTTTATATCTCAACAATGAAATTAAACAAATATGCACTTAATAAAACATATTTGTTTTGTATATAATGATAACTATGTTTAATTCTAAATAAATTTAATGTTATATACAAGTGTGTTTCAAACATGCATAAAATCAAATAATTATATATAATTAAAATGAAACAATAATTTTATCATTTGAACACATTTTCTATATTATATCCTATCACTTATTATGTACTACACACCAAACATTAAATATGATTATAATTTATCATACTTTTATCCTATCTTATTCTTATCCTACTCTCATATCCTATCATTACTTATCATATCCTAACTTAAGATGAGTCAATTATATATTGTAATTTTCTAAATAATTTTTTGTTTTAAAAATAAAAGATAAAAAACCTGGGGTTTTTTATTAGTCTATATTTATTTTAAAATAAATAGATTACAAAAACATTTATTTTCAATTTGTCATATAAGACTTATGTTATTACTCTATATTTTTATTTTAAAATAATATATAAGAATAATTTTAAATTATGCGTAAAGATCAATACAACCGTGTAAATGCACATGTAATTGACTAAATGTGAGTTTAAAATAGAATAGTAATTATTTATATATTTTGTTTTAGGCAAAATTGTATTTTTGGTCTCCCGATTTATCTTCAATTTCGGATTTGTTCCCCCTATAATTTAATTCACAAATTTGGTCCCCACTTTTATAAATCCCTACAAAATTGGTCTTGGAAGCCCGATTTAGACGTTGACGATTAATCTCAGACGTTGACTGTCACGTGTCAACGTCTGAGTGGTTCCTTGTAAAGACTTCATTTTTTGTAAAGGGATTTATAAAACTAGGAGACTAAATGTGTGAATTAAACTATAGGGGGACTAAAATCGAAATTGGAGTAAAACTGGAGGACCAAAAGTACAATTTTACCTACAAAAAATGAAGGAAATCACTCAGACGTTGACATGTGGCATTGACACGTGATCGTCAACGTCTGAGGTTAACTGTCAATATTCAAATCGGACTTCCAGAACTAATTTTACAGGGATTTATAAAAGTGGGGAACTAAATTTGTGAATTAAATTATAGGGAGACCAAATCCATAAATCGCTGTTGAAATAACAACAAAAATATAATCCATTGTTATTTTCGCATTAAATGCACATTTTTTTTCGTGCAGACAGTCCACTCTTCATGTAGCAGATCGTGTTGAAATAACAACAAAAATATAATCCATTGTTATTTTCGCATTAAATGCACATTTTTTTTCGTGCAGACAGTCCACTCTTCATGTAGCAGATCGTGTGTAACATAACTCTTTTTTTTTCATGAGGATTAAAGAATTTCATACTTTGACTTTAAAGAAGAGTTGACTCTTTACTTTCATGTTTTCCTATTTCTTTTTCATTCTTCTACCCCGCATATCACCCACTTACTCAAACCTTTCTTTTATCCACTACCACAACTCTTCAAGTAAAGGCTAAGTCACTCTTCAGGTTATTCTTTTCTAATTCCTTACATGTTGCCCAATTGCCTCCCAAATTCCAATGTTATAATTTTTTGTATGTTTGATAATTTTTTTGTTCGACTCAGAGAGAATAACTTGCAAAGCCAATAAGGTTTGAAAGTGCAATTTGTTTCTTCTTCTTCTTTTACCTTCTTTTGACAACTTCACTTTGATATGCATAATTATAACCAATTAATTATTAGCTTTGATATGGGTATGCATGTCTAACACTATCAAATAATTATTTGTCTTGATTTTTTCATCCATTACAATCATCAAGGATTTGTGTGTAGGGATTTTTTTTTTTTTTTTTTATCGAGGGTATGTAGTGCAATGAGCAATGCCTATGGCATTTTTCATAATTAATCCTCACGTTTTATTTGTGGAGTTTTCTCTTTGAATCACTTCCTTAATATTGGGATTGGATCAAGACCAAGATCAGAGAACTAACCTCAAGGTACTTTTCTACATTTTATTGTCATTCTCTTTCGAAGTTATGTTGGTTTGATACCTTTCATTCGTATCTTTTATTTAAAAGTTTCTATCTTTCTTGGTTTAGTATTATTCTTTTCAGGATGCAAGAGTCACAGAGTTAATGCATGGCATTTCCTTAATCCACACCCGAGTTCCAAACATAGGCAAGAAAAATTGAGAAACCATTGAAGGCCACTAGCAATTAGTTTAAGAATGTCAATCTAACAACAATCGTCTGAGGATATCAAATTTTTTTTTCACCTTTCCTTCTTTCTCTTTTATATATTGCGTAACACTGATATACTCTGTTTGATTTTGTTTTGGTAAAAGAAACTTTAGTGCGTGATTTTTAGAAAATTTAAAGCAGAAAAATGAAACTAGTTGGAATTCTTTTAATCAAGATCTAAATTATTTTTGTTTCTTTAATTATGTAAGTATCAGAGCCTGTTTAATCAAGTAGAAAGGCATGACCTACACATGGTATTTCTTTTTTACTGTTTTGTGTTTGTTTTAATTAATCAATCAAGATGGTTGGGTTTCTTTTATTTACAAGTTACAACTTCTATTTATTCTTCTTTCTCTTTTCATATATTTAAACATGATTTACAAGTATAAAATGCTAATGAACCTCTTCATTTGTTCAGCATATAGTATGGTAAAAAATTTAGCATTGAAATCATCTACTAATGGATCTGATCACCAACAAAAAATTGTTTTTATTTCCTTCAAAAAAAATTGTTTTTATTGTCTGAGTTGTATATATATTTTTATTTCCTTTTATATATTGATGTTAATGTTATGCGGCATTTACTTTTCAAGCGAAATATTATTTTACTTGAATTCTTACTTATGCCTTTTTTCTTCACATGGACATGAATACACTGCAGAAAAATGCCATGACGGGGTGCAGCCAGCGGCTCAATATTAAGGACAAAATAAATAATAACTAAACATATACTGATTGAAGCGCAGTTTGAATTTTAAAAATCTATCAATATGTTAATTAAAATTGTCCATGTTTTGAATTTTATGAATCTATTAATTTGTTAACTAGAACTGCTCATTTTTTTAATTTAAAAAATCTGTTCATGTTTTGAATTTTATGAATCTACTAATTTGTTAAGTATAACTGCTTATTTTTTTTAATTTTAAAAATCTATGAATTTGTTAACTAAAACTTTAAAGTTCTTGAATTTTAAAAATTTAATTATTTGTTAATTAAAAATTTCCATTTATTTGAAACTTACAAATCTACATAATTTTTTTACAACTAAAACTGCTTCGTTTTTATTTAAAAAACATAACAATTTGTTAACTAAAACTTACCAGTTTTAGAATTTTAAAAAACTGTCAGTTTTTTTACTAAAGCTACTTTTTTTTATATAATTTTAACAATCTACCAATTTGTTAAATTAAATTTTCCATTTACTTAAATTTTAAAAATCTACCAATATATTTATTAATGAAAACTGCTGATTTTTTAAAATTTAAAACCTACCAAGTTTGCAAAAAAAGAAACCCTACCAATTTGTTAATTAAGCTCCCTAAGGTTTATTATTTTACTTTTTTTGCTATCCTTTTGTTTTTATTGTACCTATCTAGATTATATACTATCTCCTAATATATATATTTTTTCAAAAAAAAAAATTTGTTATCGCATGGCTATCACAAGCACAACCACACATATATACTAATTACAATCAAATTTAGTGCAATACACATGTAAATACATAGAAATTTTTCAAATATATTTTGTATTATATAAAATTTTATTGAATTTATAAAACTAAAATTAATATATATATATATATATATATATATATATATATAAAATTTAATACAATAAAAATATGATAGTTCAATTGAAATTTGGACAAATAAACAGTGTTTTATTATGCATTGTTGTGTACACTATTTTGGTTTCATATTCTTTGTGCTAATATTGTTTTTTATATCCTTTAATTCTTTTAAAAACCTCAACTTTTTATTTAATCCACCTACATGTCAGAACATATATTTTAGAGCCACACACAAGCAATCAACAAATAAATCAAAGAGAATAATAAGTGAAAAAATAAGGATGAACTAAAGCAAATAATAAAATTAACACACACTTCTATACAATATAACATATACAGTAAAAATATATAAATTTAAGCGCATGAAAACACGATAGTAAAATAGAAATATGGATACATAGGCATTGTCGTGCTTGTGTTTTCACTAGTTGTAATAAATGGGGTGTAAAAAAGAAACAAAAAATACAATTGTGTTTATTGAATATACACGGAATCATGTTTATGTTACATTTTGTTTTACACCCCCTTTATTACAAAACTGGATGCATGATTCTGTCTGTGTATATTCAATAAATGGAATTGTGTTCCCATTGAAACCATTGTCGCCCTCCATCCCTTTCCACTCTTTCTTCTTCCTCCCTTAATTTCCACATCCCCTCCCCACTTCTTCCATTCTCACCCTCCCTCACCATCCACACACTCATCACCAATGAAAGGGCCCACCCATGAAGCCTCATCCGTCACAGTGAAGAATCGATGCGACATAGATCTTGCACATTTTCTGCCCTGGGCAGTGATCTGACTCGAAGCTGAAGGCAGAGGCATCGTCGTCTGAACAGATCAAGCGGAGTCCACAGTTGTGGTGTCTAGCTCACCCTGCCTTTCTTAGATCAGATCTGGAAACACATTTGGAAAAGGAAAGAATGACGACGACAGTGACAACAATAAAGGATGATGGCGATGAAGACAACCTCAATGACGGTGGAGTTCTTTTTGGGTGAGAAAATGGAAATAGGAGGGGAGAGTGGCTAAACGTATAGAGGGGAAGGGGGTGTCGGGAAATGGAACTAAGGCTAATCAAGTAATTTCATATGTTTTGGTAGTCTCAATAGCATTTTTGGTAGTGGCAATAGTAGCCCCCTAATATGAGTAGCTTAGGATTGTTAATATAAGTAGCTTTTTAACTTTTTGTGTGCATGTTTAGTAGCTATTGTTTATTAGTTGTGCATTGTTGAGATGTTTTTTTTGTTTAGTATCATATGCTTTTGTGAGTGTCGTTGGCCACTTTCAAATACTAATATTTTGACAAAAGACAAAAACGATAAAAAAAAAAAAAAGTATTATGTATAGAGACAAATTATGGGTAATACTTCATTAGTTTAGTCTATCGAATAAGACTATAATAAATAACTACTACGATATTTGTGTTGACATACAAAAAGACACACCTCTAAAACACAGTTATTTTTAGAATCAAATAAAACCAATGAACAACTAGTTTTTATGGATTTTTAGTTGTAAGTTTCAAAAAATTTTAAAACAACAACTATTGTTTAATTTATAAAATTTAGTTTAGTTTTTTTCTTTCTAGTTTATAATTTTAAAATAAACTCATTTTAAAAGTTTCATGTTCTATTGAAAATGTAATGGTGCATTTGTGTGGTGGTGACTATAAGAGTGACGATAATGATGTTGGCAATGTTAATGGTGGTGCCAGTAGTAGTGGTTGACATTTCATGACTACCGCAAGTAGTCTTCTTTTCTTTTAAGGGATTGGGTATTAGCCCTATGATTTGTTAATGAAGTCATTTTAATTTACCTTTGTGTGAATCTTTTTGTTGTTGATTTCTTCCTATTGTGTTTATCTTGTTGAGCAAATTTGGCTTGTGATATTTTAGGGGTTTAGGGAAGCACGAAAAGGAGAACTTAATACACCAGAACCGTAAGAGGAAACTTAGGTGTACAACCACAATAGTAGATTAAATCCTAAGAGGAACATCGAACTTAGTCTAATTAAACAAAACTACCATGGGAGTATGGATATTTGATTAGATAGACCTTCATGTATTGAAAGAGAACGAAAGTTACCTTAGGTTGATTTTCCTTCAATAGGAATTTGTGAGACCACAAGGGCAATTAAATTATTTTATTAATTGTCATAGCGTGAAACTTATTCCTGAAAGGTTTTAATTGTTGAATTTTAATTCGTATAATTTGCTTTCTTGTTTCTTTAATTGATTCCTTAATTCCGAATTTTCCTCAAAACCAATTCTCAATTTTAAATTGAATTTTATCTATTTTAATTTTATTTAAATTACAATTTCACATAGCCAAACACACGATCCTTGTGGAAAAATAGGATTTTATTACATGTGCTCAAGGACTTCAATAAAACGTATAGTAGTTTGTAGTTTTCTTTTTTTTATTGACAAATGTTAGTTCTTAGTTTTGTTAGAATGTTAGTAAGAGGAATTCAAACCCACGACCTTTCATTCCCTCCTTTGTGACACCCTTCATCTCGATATACATATTTATATAATAAAATACATAGAAATGCGGAATTACATAAAATAGATTTTATTTTCTAAGCATAAAAGAGTTCACGTGGGTAAAATATTCACATCCACATTAATCATCAAATTACAAACTTATTAAATAAGGACATGAAAACATCTTCAGCCCAAAACAAGGCCATCCAATTTTCTTACAAAAGGAAAACAAGTTAAGTAGAAGAACAACATAAAGTAACATGTTTAGAAAATTATGCAAATAATATAGAAACCCATGCCCCAATATCACATTGTTGCGCAATCCGTAAAGTTCCGCAACATTCCGGAAGTCAAAAACAGCATTGTTGCGTAATCCGTAAAGTTTCGCAACATTCCGGAAAGAAAATGGATGTCGTTACGAAATCCGTAAAGTTTCGTGAGATTTCAGAAAGAAAAAAGCCAAAAAACACAAAAATGAGGGGGTGAACTTATCAAGATTGGGGTGTAAATAGAAATTCGAGTCTACGCCCTTCCAGGACATTTTGGAAGTTGGGTTGCTTAAGGAGGAAGTAATTGGGCGGCAAGCTCTTCCACGTTTTTGAAAAATGGTTTCCAGGGCTTTCGTGACTTCCGTAATGCTTCCGTAAAATTTCTGAAAACCTTGGGTAAACATATTTCACTTAACATTGATGAAAGGGAAGAGAAAAAAAGATGAAAATCAAATCCGAAACTTCCGTAAGGCTTCCGTAACTTTTTCGTAAAATACGAAAAGGGGGGTGAACTTAATAATTTGGGTGCGCTTAGAAATCTTCTTCATTAAGTCTCTAGGCGGCAAGCACCTCTCTTTTTCCCTATAAATAGGGGAGGGGGGCTATTTCAAAAAATACTCATCACCCCTTAGCTATGCATTTAGGCTATTTTGGGCAAAAAAACACGTTTTCGTGAAGAAAAATCGAGTCGAAGTGCTTCCGTAACTCTTCCGTAAGCGATTCTGTGGAAATTCTTCATCTTTCTTCACCATTCTTCGTTCGTTCTTCGTTGTTCTTAGGTCTTCAACCGGTAAGTTCCCGAAATCGAATCTTTCAATTCATTCTATGCACCCTTAGTGGTCCCTACTTGTTTTGTGTACTTTCACTTTAATTTCGCTTACTTTTAGTTTTCTTTTCTTTTGTTTTTAACGTGATTTAACCGTTTATTTAAGCTGTTTTCTCACCTAATAAATGATAAAATGAATTTCAACCGATCATTTGCGTTGTAATCTCGTTTAATCACTGTTAAAACAAAATCTAACCGATCATTCACGCGTAATCTCGGTTAAACCAAAAAAAGAAAAATAATAATAAAATAACCAAAATATCTTAAAAAATAATAATAAAATAATCAAAATATCTTTGAATAAAATAATAAAAAAAAATCAATCGGACATTTTTCTTTGGAAGTTTCCTTGGATCAATTGACTAATAACCAAAGTGAAACTAAGGCTAAAATCAACTCACAAAATCAAGCTTTGTCCGCAAAAAATTACTAAAAACCGTTTTAAGGTCCAACGCCTTAAACGATCTTCTTTGCTTTTATCGATTAACATGGACCGTTCAAAAGCATAAAATCAACATGTAACTTTACAATTTGCGAGAAGTACGTAGGTCTGATTTCCTCTTCGATGGAGGATACGTAGGAGCAAAAACTCCGCTTTTGTCGACCTCGTGAGATGATTAGAGGTCCAACGCCTTAGCTTTCTCACCAAGTAAAATGGATCATTTTAAGGTCCAACGCCTTAAATGACCCCCTTCCAAGTAAAAAGAATCACTTGATCCGCCCCTTTTGAAAGAACTACGTAGATCTGATATCCTTATCACAATTGAGGAATACGTAGGAGCAAGGGAAACACCCTTGTCGACCACAAAAAGATAAAAATACAAAAAAGGCATAAAAAGACATAAAAACATAAAAAAGGGAAAATAAAACAAAATTGAAGTCATATTTGCACACTAGATTAAAGGCTGCCGTCCCTTGTGACGGATGCGTGAGGTGCTAATACCTTCCCCGTGCGTAAATACAACTCCCGAACCTTTCACGATTAAAGTTCGTAGACCACACCTTTCCGGTTTTCCTGACGTTTTCCTCGAATAAACGTTGGTGGCGACTCCGCGCATTTTCCTTTCTTGGAAGACGCACCCGTGAGCCCTCACGTCGCCCTCCCGCCGAAGGGTAGGTTGCGACACCTACCATCACGTAACAAGTCAAAATGATCATTACACAGACATTATGCAATAGACACACTAAAACTCAATCTTATATGCAATATGGTATCATGTTAGTGAAAAACCTCATCGGGCACCTAGGTGTATGTTCCGAAGCAGTCTGCACTTTGCGAAATTTATCAGCAAGTGTACTGAGTCACAGGTAATATAAAACGGTAAGAATCGAGTATCAAATCACAGGGAGTTTGTTTCATTCAGAAAAGCGTTCATTCAATAAGTAAACATTTGTATAGAACCAGGAAATAAAAATAAGCAAAGATATTTTCTGTAATCCTAAAGTTAACTACAAAATTTACTACCTAAAGGTGAGAGATAAATAGATGATTAAAACACTGGGTCCTTCTACTGAGTAACTTTATGTAATTAGGTATTTTTTTTCTCTATTTAAGGTTATTTCTATGTTCTATGCTAAGGGCAACTACCCCAAACCATGATTTCTCGCATGAATGGGCTAATTCTAATTAAACATCGTTCTTGGATCCCTCTTCGAACTTAGCCTAAGCGAATTGCATTAAGATTACAACATATTGGAAACTAAATCTCTGCACTCTGTGTCCAGACATACAGTTCTCTAGCCTGTCCTATCAAGTTCTAAGGATTTAAAACACTTTCCAATGCTAAAAATCCTAACTTTACACACATATGGGGATCAGTCCACAAGCATGTAAGAACTAAATGCAGATAGAAGCGATGAACACATAAAAACAAATTTTAATAGATAGTAAAGAGTTTTACATCATGGCTCAGCAGAATTTCCCAACAAGAGCTTTAGCCTTCCATGGCAAGTTATCACCTTTCAGCTACAATAGGGGGTTTTGGAAGCAAAATTCAGATTACTCAGTGGTGGGGGATGTCTCCTCCACCTCTAGGAACCTAGAAATCACTCTAAAACATAGAATCTTCTTGAAAGCTGAGATCTTTGGTGCTTTCTTGCCTTGTTTTTCCTCTGTTGCGTCTCTCACGTATTCCTTTATTGCTTTCTTCCGAAACCTGTCCCTTTTTTTCGCCAACTTCAGCTTTTAAGAACTTTCTGTCCTTGAAGGCTCGCTTAGTGCCATTTTTGCGCTAAGCGTGAGTTAGTAAATTTTAGCTTAGCGAGCTGGGCACGCTGAGCGCCAGAAAAGATAGATGACTCGCTGGACGAGCTGATGGTGCGCTGAGCGCATGCATGCTTTGCAGATTCTCTTCTAGATTCTCCCAACCCGCTAAGCGAGCTGAGTGCCTCGCTTAGCGGATGTTACTCGCTTAGCGCATATGCCTCGCTTAGCGAGACACCAGCTGCTTTAACCTTCTTATTCTTCATGTTTTCACCTGAAACTGAAGTTGAACCACATTAATTCACAATATATGGAATATCTACTGAGCAAAAATTAAACTAAACACAAAAATATGTACAAACCTACAAAAAGAACCATAAATTGGGGAAAAGAAAATTTTTTATAAAGTTTTTCAATACAAAAGTTAGTCGTAAATGACGACTAACAACTC
Organism: Glycine max; assembly: GCF_000004515.6. Lineage (NCBI taxonomy): Eukaryota > Viridiplantae > Streptophyta > Magnoliopsida > Fabales > Fabaceae > Glycine > Glycine max. The sequence continues at coordinate 27,683,338 of NC_038241.2, forward strand.
CCCCAAATTTACAGTTTTGCTTGTCCTCAAGCAAAGAAAGAACAGTTCACTTGTCCTCAAGTGATAAGATCACAGTGGTTATTCAAAGGTGTGTTTGTTCCAAAGAATTCAATCACATGAACACAAGTGGCAAGCAATGCTTTCAACCAACGACTTCTCATAAAGATATGCAGAATTTCAAAGATAGGAACATGATTATTAAGCAATACAAGTGAAATAAGCTAGCAAGCAAGACAGATATCAAGGAAGGTTCATCAAGCCAATGCCTTACGGTCACTGTTTCACTCAAGCACAAGTGTTTAGGCAATTTCTCAATCAACAACCAACACAAGTCCCAACTTTTGAATTTCATCTCATGACATACAATTACAAACACACAATTTGAATCCGAAGGACTTTCTAGGCTTGTAATGAGGCTGGGCTGCAAATAATTCATGGTTTTTCTAGGATGAAAATGCTTAAGTTCTAGGAGAGCATTCATCCTTAGATAAACTCTTTTCCTTTTTATTCCAGCTTCAGTTACTTGCCTTTTTACATTTAAGGCACTTAGCTTCAAATAACAGCCCGCACAACTTTTTATTCTTGAAATTTCTTTTTCTTTTTTCTTTTTATTTTAGCAGCTTTTATTTACTGCTTCTAGAAAAATGTGTGGCTGTTATTTGTCTTACCACTATTATCATTACCCAACAATCTCCCCCAAATTTGGGACAAATTTGCTTTGAACCATAATGCTATCCTACAACCTAAGAAAAGGTAGATGGAGATTATGATGTTACAGGCTCAAGGTTCAGCTTAATCAATAAAAAAAAAACAGGCTCAATATGGGTGCAAGGGATTCATTATTCATGAACAGGGTAAGCTTTTTGGCTAAGTGGCTATTTCCATCAATCATGGCCTTCATCATTTCCGAAATTCATGCATTCATTTAGTATTCAGAGATTCATGCAAAAATCGGTACCCAATGCTAGTCGTTTTCTCACAATTAAAGTTCACACAACTCACCGGGTTGTGGCTAATGATTACCTTCACAATTTACCTGTCAAACCAACTAACATTTTCAGTCATGTCCCTAGTTCATGTTCTTTCTCTTCTAATTACCACATACTTATTCAAAGCAAGTGATCTAAGCATCGCAATTCACTCAATCCATGCAATCGATTAATTCAAATCATACACAAACACAAAATTTTCAAATCAAAGCAAACCACTGCATAATCAATCAAAACTATAAATTGTTCAACAAGCTTTAAAATTTGCTAACTAAATAAACTGAAATATAAAACTAAAATTAAAAACATAAATTGAACATAAATAAAGATCCTGTCATGGCTCCTCCTGTGCTGGTGCAGGCTCGTCCTGACGTGAGGAGGGAGCATCCTGGGCTGGCTGAGATGTCTCCTAAGCTGTTGTGGGCCAGGGGTCCCAGGTGCTCTGTGCTGCTGCCATGTCAGTTGCATAATCTGTGTCTGTAGCGCCATCCTCCTCATCAGCGACCTCCACAAGTGGTGTAGTAACCGGTGAAGTTCGTGGAGTGGCCTCTAGTGTGACCTCTGGAGTAACCTCCAACTGTGGCTGAGGCTCATGGGTTGTAGAAGCCTCACCTTCCCCCAAAGGAGAAGGCTGGACTCCTAGCCAAGCCACCTGGGATGTAAACTCTTCCATACTGATGATGGGTCGATGCTGAGCCAGGTTATGAACACTCTACATCACCAGCCATAAGCCATGGTGAAGGTTCTACAACATCGGCACTGTAAGATCTGAGCTCTGAGCGGAGGTGCTGGCAGGTGTAGGAACTGAAGCTGGAGCTGCTGATGGAGCTGGTGCAAAAGGAGTAGAAGTAGAAGCAGGAGCAGGGGGAGCAGAAGAAGAAGGGCCCTCAAATCCTCGAGCTCGAGCCTTGTAGGTCCCTGGAAATGTGATCGAAGGATCATCCAGGTTTCAACAGTTCTTCTTAATATATGTCAAATTACAGGGTTGAGAGACTCGAAGGTGAGGGAGTCGGATATGACTCCTCTGGCCACACACAAGGCGGTGATGAGGGCTGGGAAGCCGAGCCGAGAGGAGTTTGACTGGGCCATCTGTGAGATCTGGCCTGAGATGAGCAAGCCCAAGTCCATGTCCATCCGCATAACCAGTCCTTAACTAACCTCGCCCGATCCATATTCAGATCGGGCGTGTGAAAGGTGGGGGCGAGGTTAGAATAGGCAGGACACTCCAGGTCTGCGCCAGAGTAGTCAACTCCTTCCTCAGGAGCTTCTAGGGCGCCCCTTCAACATTCAAAACAAATCCGCGTCCTGGAATGCAGAGCTTGGAAGCAAGCTCCTGAGAATCTGGGCACGATCGGCAGAAAATGGAATAAGAAGTGTACTGCTCCCCTAGCTGAAGAACTGATGGCATCTCCAGGAAGGCATTAAGAGAGGTGGCATCAAAGTTGATCAGCTTCCCCCACACTCTGACCTGCCTGGGGGATTTTTCTTCAGGATCATACAAATTCGCATAAAACTCCTTGACCAGGGCTATATCTATGTGCCCATCCATCTGCCTGGTCAAGGCTTTATGCCAGCCTCGCCTCTCGAGCTCCCGGCGGAACTCATCATATTCTGTGACATAAAGAGTGACGTTCCTCTCCGGAAGGATGTTCCGGGAGTGAACATTCTGGGAATGCATCTCCCAGGCAGCCTCAGAAATAAATATGGTAGTGTCGTAAGGCTCCTGGGGTCAGGAAACAGTGGATTTCCTCTTCCTGGAAGCCATCTGCATAAAAAAGAATCACAGGAATCAAGTTAGACAGGTTTTATTTCAAACTAAAATTAGAAAATAAAACAGAAAAACAGATTGGGCGCTTAGTGAGACTGACTCGCTTAGAGCGCCTTATAAAAATAACAACACTCACTTAGTGCACGGGGCGTGCTTAGAACGACAACACAAAAACATAGACTGGCTAAGCAAGGCACACTCACTTAGTTGACACAACACAATGGCTAAGCGAGCAAGGCTTGCTAAGCCTTATTCTTTGATAGAGAGCTAATTGCGCTTAACGAGACTGACTCGCTTAGTGCGACACACCACATAGGCTTAACGCCAGCAGGCGCTTAGCCCAAATTGATCATTGGAACATAATTGGCTTAGCGAGCAGGCTTGCTAAGCCCAATTTCAAAATAGAGAAGAATTTACGCTTAGCGGGACTTACTCGCTTAGGGAATGGACAAAAACTCAGAAACTAAAGTACCTTGGGCTTACTCGCTCAGCCCAAGCTTATTCACTAAAAGAGGCTGGGTGGCTTAGCGAGACTGACTCATTAAGCCATCAACAAAAGACCAACAACCTCTTAGACTCTGACCCAAGCAACACAACTCGCTAAGCGTGGCATGTCGGCTTAGCGAGTTCATACGAACACACAAACAAAATCTGACACTCGCTAAGCCAAAGTGCAGTGGCTTAGCAAGTTCAAATAGACATTCAAACATTCAAACAAAAATGATGAACACACTTAGTGGGACAAGGCCGACTTAGCGAGTTCATCAGAAATTGATGAACTAGCTTAGCAAGCGGGCTCACTTAGCAAGAACATCGAAAATTCCAAAAAAAGTTGGGGCTTTTCAGCCCCCTATCACAGGCCCCTATTAGGACTCAAAACCTAATCAATTCACATCAAAACGACATACATTGCATGCGAAAATAAACCCCTAACAGCATGCTATCTAACAACTAACCAAACAACAGCAAAATCAACACAAAATTGAAACTTTAAAAGCAACTAACATGGCTTCTACCCTAAGGTTCAAAACGAAATTAAAAAGTAAAGTAAGAAGTAAAGTTACTTACTTGGATTGCTAAGTAATGAGGCAAAGGAAGCAAAATAAGCAGAGGAAGAAATGTGAGCACAGTGCAGGGAGTGCGAGAATGCAGATGATGGAGAGTGATAAAAAGTTTGCACAAGAGAAACTGCCCAAGGCAGTTAAGCCTCATTTTTGGCAATTTCAACTACCTCACTTAGCGCGGGCCACTCGCTAAGCGAGCATTCAATGACATTTGAGTTTTCAGAATTTAAATTCACACGCTTAGCGGGACAGACTCACTCAGTCCAATTCAAAAATAAGAAAACCCGAGAAGGATTTGGGCTTAGCGCGAAGGGTACGCGCTTAGCGAGGTCTGCAACTCTGATTGGTCTGCAACTTTCGCTTAGCAGGACATGGGCCAGCTTAGTGAATTAAATGCTTCCTGATGTAGTAGTAGAGCTCACTTAGCGAGACTGTCTCGCTTAGCGTAATTGCAAACCCGAGAGGGATTTGGGCTTAGCGGGCTGACCCGCTGGGCCTAATTCACATGAAGGTCCAGACAGAGAGAGAATTGCGCTTAGCGAGATGACTCGTTTAGCCCAATTCCAAAAGATTAAATTCCAGATAGGTTTTTGGGCTTAGCATAGTGGTTTTGCTTAGCGAGGCCCCATCGGCCAATGAGTAGGGGTTGATGTGCTTAGCGCGAGGAATGACTCGTGCATGCATGATGATTCGCTTAGTGCACAAGGCACCCTGAGCGAGTAGATGAGTGAAAAATTTTATGAGTTATTTTTCATCCACAGCTTCAAAGAAGCTTTGACAACCCCATATCTCTATGCAAAACATGTTGATGACTTACTCAAGCGAACACAAACAAGTTGATTCTAACTATATGCAAAAGCAACAATAAAAAAGAGCTGGGTTGCCTCCCAGTAAGCGCTCGTTTAACGTCATTAGCTTGACACATATTACCTCATATGTCTTGTAAATGCATGAGGGTGTTTAACCTCTCAATATTCCCTCCATGGTACTGCTTTAATCTCTGACCATTTACTATCCATATTTTTTCTAGAGTTTCTGATTGAGGATCAAGTAATTCCACAACCCCGTAGGACTTGACATCTTTGATGATGAAGGGTCCAAACCATTTAGACTTCAACTTGCCTGGAAATAATTTCAATCTTGAATTGAACATCAACACTTGCTGTCCTGGCTTGAACTCCTTTTTGAGCAGCTTCTTATCATGATAGGCCTTCACTTTTTCTTTGTACAATCTTGAAGACTCGTAGGCATTCATCCTCATTTCTTCTAGTTCCAAGAGTTGCAACTTGCTTTTTTCTCCTGCTAAGGACTCATCAAAATTAAGGAATTTCAGAGCCCAGTATGCTTCGTGTTTCATTTCCATAATTAGGTGGCAAGATTTGCCATAAACCATTTGGAATGGCGATAGGCCTATGGGTGTTTTGAACGCGGTTTTGTAAGCCCATAATGCATCATCTAGCTTTCTTGACCAATCTTTTCTCGAGGAAGCCACAATTTTCTCCAAGATTTTCTTCAATTCCCTATTGGAAACTTCAACTTGGCCATTTGTTTGTGGGTGATAAGATTAGGCTACTTTGTGTGTGACATGATAGTGACCTAACACCTTTTGCAGTTGACTGTTACAAAAATGAGAGCCCCCATCACTTATTAGGACTCTAGGCACTCCAAAGCAAGCAAAAATAGTCTTCTTCAAAAACTGCACCACAGTTCTAGCATCATTCTTCGGAGTTGCCACTGCTTCAACCCACTTGGAGACGTAATCCACAGCTACAAGAATATATTCATTTCCAAAAGATGGAGGAAGAGGACCTACAAAATCAATTCCCCAGCAATCAAAGATTTCCACTTCCATTATGTTCTGCAAGGGCATTTCATTTCTCCTAGAGATTCTTCCCATCCGTTGACATTGATTGCAACGAGTAGCATGTTCATGAGCATCCTTGAAGAGTGTTGGCCAAAAGAATCCTGACTGAAAGACCTTGGCTACTGTTTTGTCTCCACTATAATGCCCTCCACATGGTGAGTTATGACAATGCCATAATATGTTCTTGGCTTCTTCCTTTGTTACACATCTTCTCAAAAGGTTCTCAGCGCCGATCTTAAACAAATGCGGATCATCCCAAATATAGAAGCGAGCATCATGTAGGAATTTCTTCCTTTGTTGCCAAGTCAAATCCTTGGGGATGATTCCAGCTGCCTTGAAGTTAGCCAAATCTGCAAACCATGGTCTCTCATTTACCATAAATAGTGATTCATCAGGGAATTCATCTTTTATTTCTAGCTCCTTCAGGGTTATTTCTTCATTGACTAGTCTTGACAAGTGGTCAGCTACCAAATTTTCAGATCCTTTCTTGTCTTTGATAACTAGATCAAATTCTTGGAGTAACAAAATCCATCTGATCAACCGAGGCTTGGAATCAGCTTTATTTAGCAAATACTTGATAGCTGCATGATCTGTGTAGATTATTACTTTTGACCCCACCAAGTATGACCTGAATTTTTCCAATGCATAAATAATTGCTAGCATTTCCTTCTCAGTGGTAGCATAATTGATATGAGCATCATTCAAAACTTTGCTATCATAGTAAATAGTGTGAAATACTTTGCCTTTTCTCTGGCCCAAGATAGCGCCTACAACATAATCACTTGCATCACACATTAGTTCAAACTCTTGGCCCCAATTAGGTGTTGTAATGACGGGAGCGGACACTAGACTAGTCTTGAGAGTGTTGAATGCTTTTAGACAATCTTCATCAAACAAAAACACAACGTCCTTGTTAAGCAAATTGCTGAGCGGTTTGGCAATCTTTAAGAAATCCTTTATAAATCTCCTATAGAACCCAACATGCGCAAGAAAACTTCTTACTCCCTTAAAATTAACCAAAGGGGGCAGCTTCACGATCACATCAATCTTTGCTTTATCTACTTCAATCCCCCTTGCAAAAATTTTATGACCCAACACAATGCCTTCTTGCACCATAAAATGACATTTTTCCCAATTAAGCACCAAGTTGGTTTCTTCACACCGTTGCAATACTCTCTCTAGATTGGATAGACAACAGTTAAAAGAAGAGCCAAAGAAGGAGAAGTCATCCATGAACACCTCAATACATTTCTCCACCATGTCAGAAAAAATTGCCATCATACATCTTTGGAAAGTGGCATGAGTATTGCAAAGGCTGAATGGCATTTGCCTATAGGCAAACACACCAAGTGGACAAGTAAATGCTGTCTTTTCTTGGTCATTTGGATCTACAACAATTTGATTGTACCCAGAATATCCATCTAAAAAGCAATAGAATGATTGTCCAACTAGCCTTTCAAGCATCTGATCCATAAAGGGAAGTGGATAATGATCTTTTCTGGTGGCTTCATTCAGCTTTCTATAGTCAATACACATCCTCTAGCCAGTGACAGTTCTTGTGGGAATTAAATCATTCTTCTTATTCCTTATCATTGTCATGCCTCCCTTCTTGGGAACCACCTGCACAGGACTAACCCAAGCACTATCCGAGATTAGATAGATAAGGCCTGCCTCCAGTAATTTAAGCACTTCTTTCCTCACTTCCTCTTTCATAACCGGATTCAATCTTCTTTGTGGCTGTCTCACAGGCTTATAGTCAGCTTCCATATTGATCTTATGCATACAGTAAGAAGGGTTGATTCCTTTCAAATCATAAATGTCCCATCCAATGGCTGCCTTATGTTTCTTCAATACCTTCACCAGTTGATCCTCCTCTTCCTTCCTTAAAGAATTGCTGATGATCACAGGATTGGCTTCATTTTCTCCCAAAAATACATATTTTAGATGTTCAGGAAGGGTCTTTAACTCTATTTTAGCTTTTTTTGCTGGACTATTTTTTTTAGTTCTTCAAATACCACATGCCCAGCAGGTTTTTCCTCTACACCATCTAATTCCTCTAGACGAGTCTGCACTTTTTTCTCTTCTTCCATTGTCAAACATTCTATAGTTATTCAATGCTTTTTCAAGTGAGGACTGCACACCTTTTCTACTTTAAAATAGGCCTTGTGATCATTTGGGTGCTTCATCACCTCAAATAAGTCAAATGTAACTTTATGGTCCTCCACTCTCATTTCCAATTTACCCTTTCCCATATCTACCACGCAAATGGCAGTTAACATGAAAGGACGACCCAAAATCAAGGGAATTTCAGTGTTCTCTTCAATATCCATTACTACAAAATCTTCAGGGAAAGTAAAATGCTTCACCCTAACCAGAACATCTTCAATCACACCATAAGGCCTGGTAATGGAACGATCTGCTAACTGTAGTGTCATTCTAGTTGGCATAATCTCCAACTCTCCAATCCTCCTGCACATGGAGAGAGGCATCAAGTTTATACTCGCCCCCAAATCAATGAGAGCTTTACCAACAGACACTGAACCAATAGAGCAAGGGATTGTGACACTCCCCGGATCCTTATGCTTGGGTGGAAGGATTCTTTGAATCACCGCACTACAGTTCCCTTCCACCATAATGTTATCACTATGAATGTACTTGCTCTTCTTGGTTAACAAATCCTTCAGAAACTTTTAATAGAGTGGCATCTGCTGTAGGACTTCTCCAAAGGGAATGGTTATCTCCAATTTCTTGAAGATATCAAGGAACCGAGCTAAGTGTCACTCCTTGTCTTTCTTTGATGGCACCAAAGGGTATGGCACCTCTTTCCCTGAGCATGGAATAGCCTCTTTCTTCTTTTCTCTTGCTAGCTCACTATTTGTCTTCCTTTCTCCCTCTTTTTCTCTATTTTTCTCATTTTTTTCTTTTTCTTCATTTTCTTTTTCTTTTTCATTTATTTCTTTCTCACTATCATTTATTTTGTTCTCCATCAGTTGGTCTTCTTCTTTTTCCGTCTCTTCTTGTCCTTCTTCAACTACTAGCTCTTGCTTGTCCTCAACTATCTTTTCCTCATCCTCAACCATAGTTGTCTTTCTGCCTCTGGTCATAACAGCTTTGCATTCTTCTTTTGGATTCTTCTCAGTGTTTGCTCCAAAAGTGCTAGAAGAATTTTCTGCTATCTATTTTGCCAGCTGCCCCACTTGAATTTCTAGGTTTTTAAGGGCAAACTTGGTGCTCTTATGATTTGACATTGTGACCTACATAAATTGCGCCAAAGTCTCCTCCAGCTTGGTTGTTCTTTCATAGAGGCTAGGCCCTTGGTTCTGAAGCTTATTGGATGGTCCGCCTTGGTCCTTGTTGAACTGATTTCCCGGATGTGACCTCCATTGCCCTTGATTCTGATTATAATTTGAACCTTGCTGGTAACCTGCAAATCCACCTGCATGAAAATTTGGTCTGGGCTAATTTCCCATGTAATTCACCTCTTGGGATGTGTCATCTAATGGAATATAGTGTCAAGACTCATGAGCTCCTCCGCACATGCTGCAACCTCCAACCTGTAAAATAGCTGAATGTGAAGGTTGATTAACCTCAATTGAATAGGCAACTTACTCAATGTTTCTATCAATGTCTCAAGCTGCTTAGACAACAACTGGTTTTATGCCAATAATGCATCTTGAGAGGAAAGCTCCAACAGGCTTCTCTTTGTGGGAATATGAGTCCGATCGTGCAAGATGGCATGATCACTTGCAACCATGTTCTCAATAAGCTCCATGGCTTCTTCCGGGGTCTTCAATTTGATCTTCCCCCCAACAGAAACATCCAACAACTGCTTGGACTGAAACTTTAACCCATCAATAAAAATGTTCAGCTAAATTGGTTCTGAAAATCCGTGAGTCGGTGTTTTCCGCAACAAGCTATGGAATCAATCAAGTGCTTCGCTTAAAGACTCATCCGAAAACTGGTGAAATGAAGAGATGGCTACTTTTCCTTCTGCTGTCTTAGACTCGAGGAAATATTTCTTCAACAAATTCTCAACTACTTCATCCCAAGTCTTCAAGCTATTTCCTTTAAATGAATGTAACCACTTCTTGGCTTCCCTAAATAATGAAAATGAGAACAACCTCAGCCTCACAGCATCCTTAGGCACACCGGCAATCTTGATTGTATTACATATCTCAATGTAAGTGGCCAAGTGTGCATACGAGTCTTCATTTGGCAAACCATGAAATAGATTGCCCTGAATTAATTGTATCAAAGAACGAGGGTATGTAATACTGTGCGCTTGAACTTCCGGTCGTGCAATACTTGTGAAAAACTGCGGCACAGATGAGCTAGAATAATATTCAAGAGTAAACCTCCTAGGTTGATCTCGAGCCATGATATCAGCCTCAGATGCACCTACTTCAGGTTCCCATGGTTCTGGAAAAATATAAGACGACTTAGATGATTGAGGTTCCTCTGGAATTGGTTGTGTTGTCCTGTCCTGCAATATTTTTCTTCTTCTCTCTGAGTTGTTCCTCCTACAAGTGGCTTTTATTTCCAAATCTAATGGAACTAAATCACCTGCAGAAGGGTTACCTCGCATACAAAACACTAACAAGAGCAGCAGTTAACCAAATTAAGAGAAAAATAAATTTACTAACTATTCACACAAAAATTAATCAAAGAATAAAGAATCAATGCCTACAAATTGAACTAAACTTCCCAAATGGAAAGAAACTCCCTGGCAACGGCACCAAAAACTTGTTCCGAAGCAGTCTGCACTACTGCAAAATTTATCAGCAAGTGTACTGAGTCACAAGTAATATAAAATGGTAAGAACCGAGTATCGAATCACAGGGAGTTTGTTTCATTCAGAAAAGCGTTCATTCAATAAGTAAAAATTTGTATAAAACCAGGAGATAGAAATAAGCAAAGATAATTTCTATAATCCTAAAGTTAACTACAAAATTTACTACCTAAATGTGAGAGATAAACAAATGATTAAAATGTTGGGTCCTTCTACTGAGTAACTTTATGTAATTAGGTATTTTTTTTTTCTCTATTTAAGGTTGTTTTTGTGTTCTATGCTGAGGGCAACTACCCCAAACCACGATTCTTCACATGAATGGGCTAATTCTAATTAAACCTCATTCTCGGATCCCTCGTCGAACTTAGCCTAAATGAATTGCATTAAGATTACATCATATTGGAAACTAAATCCCTACACTCCGTGTCCAGACATACAATTCTCTAGCCTTCCCTATCAAGTTCTAAGGATTTAAAACACTTTCCAATGCTAAAAATCCTAACTTTACACACACATGGGTGATCAGTCCATAAGCATGTAAGAATTAAATGCAGATAGAAGCAATGAACACATAAAAACAACTTTTAATAGATAGTAAAGAGTTTCACATCAAGGCTCAGCAGAAATTCCCAACAAGAGCTTTAGCCTTCCATGGCAAGTTATCACCTTTCAGCTACAATAGGGGGTTTTGGAAGCAAAATTCAGATTACACAGTGGTGGGGATGTCTCCTCCACCTCTAGGAACCTAGAAATCACTCTAAAACCTAGAATCCTCTTGAAAGCTGAGATCTTTGGTGCTTCTTGCCCTGTTTTTCCTCTGTTGCGTCTCTCACGTATTCCTTTATTCCTTTCTTCCAAAAGCTCTCCCTTTTTTCGCCAACTTCGGCTTTTAAGGGCTTTCTGTCCTCGAAGGCTCGCTTAGCACCATTTTCGCGCTAAGCACGAGTTAGTCAATTTTGGCTTAGCGAGCTGAGCGCCAGAAAAGACAGATGACTCGCTGGGCGAGCTGATGGCGTGCTGAGTGCATGCATGCTTTGCAGATTCTCTTCTAGATTCTCCCAACCCGCTAAGCGAGCTGAGTGCCTCGCTTAGCGGATGTTACTCACTAAGCGCATATGCCTCTCTTAGCGAGACACCAGCTGCTTCAACCATCTTATTCTTCATCTTTTCACCTGAAACTGAAGTTGAACCACATTAATTCACAATATAGGGAATATCTACTGAGAAAAAATTAAACTAAACATAAAAATATGTACAAACCTACAAAAAGAACCATAAATTGGGGAAAAGACAAAATTTTATAAAGCTTTTCAATACAAAAGTTAGTCGTAAATGACGACTAACAGTGTACATGACAAGACAAATCATACACTGGTAAGTTAGGTCACTCTCACTAGGTAAAAGCATAGGGAGACCGTCAGGGTCACGCTGTTTTGAGAGAATGCTCCAATCATGTGGGATCGAGACAGGCTTAAAGGAACATTTAAACTGAGTGTATTTATCCCCAAGGCCTAGACTCTGAAGATCCCGTTAAGGCCTCTCCCTCCTGATTCAAGTCTAACCCAAAAAACATTTTAACTCACAGACTCTATCTATCAACTATACCAAACACACAACTCCTCAATTGTTCTCAAAACAATTTTAACTCATCATGCTTCAAAGTGATTCAACTTGTTGGATTCTCACATTGGATCCCATCACAATACTTGTTGCGCATTAACTCGTTGCCCTTAAAGGATTTTACAGTCATGTGATTGTATGGTTCATAGCTCACAACTCAATCCATACGACATCTCAATACATGTGTGATCTCACAATTTAACACATACTCAACTTGTCACTTACGTACAGTTCATCACACTTTCATAATCCCAAGACATCATCACGCCTCATGCTTCATATACATATCACACAATAATAATATTAATATGTTATGTTCATATGACTAATCATCTCATAAAACAGGAATTTAAAATCACCTCAAAGTAATTCCACTCATCGGGTTCCCATAATGGATTCGATCACAATATTTGTCGCACATTAACTTGTTGCCCTTAAAGGGTCTTACAGTTGTGTGATTGTACAATTTATAGCTCACAAATCAATATGTACAAAATCTTAATACACATGTATCTTACAATTCAACACATACTCAATTTATCACATACATCTAATCTCAATCACAATGTTATAATCTCAATGCAACATGTTATCACACCTCATGAGTCATATAAACATCACACAATATTAATATTTACATGGCACAAAACTTATATATATATATATATATATATATATATATATATATATATATATATGCATATATTAAATCAAATTATATTATTTTAAATTTAAAAGAGTTAATAAATAATTAAACTAAAAATGCATTGAAAGTATTTATCGTTGAATCTTAATATATTAATTTCCTTCAATATAATTTGATTATTTGAACTATTAATTCCTAATTTATTTTAACAATTAATATACATATATTTGTGTTATAATCATCAACACATAATAATAAGCTTATGAGGTCAAAACATGGCAAAGAACATTTCCAACAATCTAATTCTCACGTTAATCTAGTAAATCATGTTCAAAACACAAATGAATTATACAAAAATATTTCTCACAACATGGGGAGTAAAACCCCTCAAACAATTTCACATAATCATATCAAAATAAACCCCAATTTGATCCTTTAAGGATTCCTACACATGTTCATTCTAACCCCAATTGCGATAAACTCGTCCCTCACCTCTAAGTTGGTGTTAATGGTTTGGCAAGTGTACCAATTTGTCTCAAGTAGTAAAGTACTCGGAAGTCCAAGTGTTGATTTCCATAGGGACTTTGTTTTGTACTTGTGTTGGATAATTTCCAATTTATAAGAGGAAAAGATAAGATGAGGTATAAAAGATAAATTTAAAAGAACATAGTATAAAATAATAACTATTAATAGAAAACAAAAGAAATAGTAGGGAATTCAATAAGATGAGAATGTTAGGACCTAGCATGCCTTATTTACCTAAGATGTATTATTTGTGATTTTTCTTTATCAATCAGGTGAATTTATCCTACCCACATCTATTACAATACTTGCCCTTGATGTCCCACGATGACAAGCCTATTTTACCTATCTATCTCCCAAATGTCTTCGCAAAGAGTCAATAGATAAAATGCATGAAGTTCTAATTCTAGATGCTTGCTTTGATGCATGGGCATAATGCAATCACTTTATGTCTAACAATAATTTTATTAAGATACCCCTTCCTTTTAGTTCTATTAGAAATTACCCTCTGTCAAGCGACTAATTCCTAAAACAGATGCATGCAAGACTTTCCTTGTAATTCTATTAAGGATTACCCTTTGTCGAGCACCTAACCCCCAAAGATGACGCAAGGATGAATGATGCATGAAATTAAAAGTAAGAAATGATAATAGGAAAGAAAACATTTGTTTGCATTGATAAATATGAAGTGTACAATACATTTTTTGGCTTTTTAGGCCTGTCAGACCCAAACTAAGGGTTTAGCCTCTCATAGCCATATGGGGCTTTACACTAGAAAAATGGTATAGGAACTGTGGAGGAGAAGGGATGGAAAAAGGGAATAGAATATGATGAAAGAGAAGAAAGAATTCCCTAAGGGAGAGTTCTCAGGCTTTAGGTGCGTATTAGAGTGCTCTGAGACTCGGTGTGTCTTTTTTCTTTGGCTTGACTCCCTTTTTATCGCTGCTAGAGTGAACTTGGGCTTGATTCCCTTTTCATAGTTGTTGGAGTGAACTTGGGTCTAATGCCAAAAATCTTCCTTATTTATATTTTTGATATTTTTTGGATCTTTTTTGCTTTTAATCCCTCCTTTTCATATCTGCAAGTTATAAATAAGAAAAATATCAATTCCTAAAATTTAAGTAAAAAAAAACTGCTAAATAAATATTTTTAAAGATATTTTCAATATATTTTTATTATAAAAAATAGCTTATATTTAGTAGTTATCAAAATCCCCCAGATTAAAAACTTTGCTTGTCCTCAAGCACAAACAAAAATGAAAGCAGACTCTGAATGCTCCAACACTTTCAATAGCTTCAATTTTTCAAATTTCCTTAGCTGGACCTTTTTGCATTTGCCATGATCTTGCAATGGAAGCACAAACAAACATTGAGATAGAATTGGTTAGTAGCATAAATCAATTAGGTCGGCTTGCCTCACTTTTCCTCACAAGGCTATAGTGTTTCTTTCTGTGCACAAGTGTCTTGGGTGAGTGTTTAAATTTCTACGACCTGCAATTAATGTTCCCAGTTTTGCACTTCATCTCAGTTAAAGTTATCCAGCTTACACTTGGTGGATCACTAAGGACTTTTATCGGCTTGTAATGTGGCCTGGCTAATCAAAGAAATTATGGTTTTTCTGGGATTTCAAAAATTAGGGTTATAAGAGAGCATTTATCCTAGAAAAACTTTCACTTATTCAGCCTCAATTTATTGTTCTAACAACACTTATGGCACCTATTTATTTTTTGCCCTTATTATTCTTCTCTCTTTTTTCTTTCTTCTTTCTGTTTTTTTAGGATTTATCTCCTTTTTCTCATTTTTTTAGGAAAGAAACTTTGGGCATACAAGCTTTTTTTAGGGTGCCTTATTGTGTGTTGTTTTACCTTCCTCAGACAATTTTTACCTTAACCCTCCCCCAAATTAGGGGTATATCATGACTAAAATCCTTATGCTCTCTTAAACCCTAAAACAAGGTAGAAGATAACTAAAATAGGCTTAGGGGTTTTACAAAAAACATGATTATCATTTTTGGCTCAAATAAGGTGCAAGGGATAAATTATCATCAAAGGTTGGTTTTTTTGGCTAAGTGGCTGAAAATAAGAAGAAACAGGGTCTTGATCATTTCCACATCATGTAATTAATCTAACAGTCTAAGAATGATGCAAAATCCAGAAAGTAAAAATAGGCGTTCTCTCACAAGTAGGTTTCACGCAACTCAGTTATTAACTTACCATACCATGATTTCATTCAGACAGACTAACCTTTTTCTCCCTTTGTTGTGATTCATACTCCACCACTTGAATTGACGTTTGCCTTCATGGAACCAACATTTTCACAAAAATTGGTATGCAACATTTCAAGTGTTTGAGTCATTCAGAAAAAGTTTTAGCAATGAATTCATAAATATCATGCAATTATTTGAGAGAAATAAAAAAAATAAAGACTAAAAACTGAATAAAATCTTGCTTTCTTCGACTCAAGTCTAGCCATGGGTCCCAATTAGCTGCCAAATCTGCAATGATGTCATCCCCAACTCCGGCTTCAGTGGTATCTCTGACCTGAGAGGGCTCACCCCCCATCAGTAGAGGGTTGGACTCCTGGCCAAGAAACCTGCTGGATGAAGGCCTCTGGGTCATCAGTGGTGGATACATCCCAGGTGGACTGAGAGTCTATGAAGATCCTGAACAAAATCCTTTTTTATATATAATTGAAGAATAGAAATTAACAAAAATGTTGGGTTTCCTCCCAGTAAGCACTTAATTTATCGTCTTTAGCTAGATGTTGTTCTTCATTTTATGGATCGTTCAAGTAGACAACACTTGTTAATCTTTCTAACTGGCCTCCATTGCAAATTTTTAAGTGCTATCCATTGACGATCCATTTTTTCTCAGGAGTGCCTGTTGTAGGGTCCACAAATTCCACAACTCCATGGGGTCTTACTTCTTTGATCACAAATGGCCCTAACCACTTTGACTTCAGCTTTCTTGAAAATAGTATAAGTCTGGAATTGAAGAGCAAGACTTCTTGGCCTGGATGGAAGTTTTGTCTCTGTAGCTTCTTGTCATGATACGTCTTCATCTTCTACTTACAAATCTTGGATGATTCATAGGCATTCATCCTCATTTCTTCTTACTCCAGCAATTGTAACTTCCTCTTCTCTCCAGATACAGCTTCATCAAAGTTAAGAAGTTTGAGGGCCTAGTAGGCTTTGTGCTCCAACTCCACCGGTAGGTGGCATGCTTTCCCATAGACCAACTGGAATTGTGACAAGCCTATGGGAGTCTTGAATGCAGTCCTGTAAGCCCATAGAGCACCATCCAGCTTCAAAGCCCAATCCTTTCTTGATGATGTGATAGTCTTCTCAAGGATTCGCTTTAGCTCTCTATTTGAAACTTCTTCCTAGCCATTTGTTTGGGGATGATAAGGTGTTGCTACCTTATGTCTGACATTGTAATGCTCTACAACCTTCTTCAGTTGTGCATTGCAGAAGTGTGTTCCCCTATCACTGATTAGGGCTCGTGGTACTCCAAAACGGGAAAAAATGTTTTTCTTCAAGAATTTTATCACTACCCTGGCGTCATTTTTGGGAATGGCTATTGCTTCCACCCACTTGGACATGTAATCAATAGCTACCAGGATATAGATATTCCCGTATAAAGATGGGAGAGGCCTGACAAAGTCAATCCCCCAGAAGTCAAAGATTTCTACTTCCATTATATTTTGTAGAGGCATCTCGTTCCTTCTAGAAATCCCCCCTGTTCTCTGGCATTTGTCACAACGACGCACATAATCATGAGCGTCTTTGAAGATTGAGGGCCAAAAGAACCCTGCTTGTAGCACCTTTTCTGTTGTTCTATCTCCACTGTGGTAACCGCCATATGGTGAACTATGGCAATGCCAAAGGATGCTCTGTGCTTCCTCCATCGTAACACACCTCCTTAGCAAATTGTCTGCTTCTAGCTTGAACAGATGTGGATCATCTCACACATAAAAGCGGGCATCATGTAGAAATTTCTTCCGCTGACTCCAGTTAAGCTCTTCGGGGATTATTCTTGTGGCTTTAAAGTTAGCCACATCAACAAAGCAAGGTCTTGCGGTGGCTTGTAAGAGGAACTCATCTGGAAATTCTCCTTTTATCTTCGGTTCTTCATTGGTCACTTCTTCATTCTTCAACTGGGAGAGGTGGTCAGCCACCACATTCTCGGATCCTTTCTTGTCCTTGATGACTATATCAAATTCTTGTATGAGCAGGACCCATCTAATCAGCCTTAGTTTTGAATCTGCTTTGGGAAAAGGTGCTTGATGACAGCATGATCAGTGAGGATCACCACCCTTGACCCCTCCAAGTATGGTATGAATTTTTCTCTAAGGCAAAGACAATGGCTAGAATCTCCTTCTCCCTAGTGGCATAATTCATCTATGCTTCATTGAGAACTTTGCTAGCATAGTAAATGGCGTGGAATGTCTTGTCTTGCCTCTGTCCTAGGACTACGCCCACTGCATAATCACTAGCATCACACATCAATTCAAACTCTTTACTCTAGTCATGTGCGATCATTACTAGGGCAGCCGTGAGCTTGTCTTTCAGGGTCTGGAAGGTTGTTGAACACTCTTCATCAAATTTAAACACAACATCTTTGTTCAGCAAATTGCTCAATGGTCTTGCAATTTTGGAAAATTCTTTGATGAATCTCCTATAGAACCATGCATGTCCTAGGAAGCTCTTAATGCCTTTGACAATAGATGGTGATGGCAACTTCTCAATGACATCAATCTTGGTCCAGTCTACCTCAATCCCTCGGGCTGAAATTTTATGGCCTAAGACTATTCCTTCTCAAACCATGAAGTGGCACTTCTCCCAATTCAGAACTAGGTTTGTTTCCATGCATCTCTGTAGCACCATCTCCAATTTCTTCAAGCAACATTCAAATGAAGGTCCAAATACTGAGAAGTCATCCATGAATACCTCGATACTTTTCTCCACCATATCTGCAAAAATGGCCAACATGCACCTCTGAAATGTGGCAGGTGCATTACATAAATCAAATGGCATCCGTCTGTAGGCAAAGACACCAAAATGGCATATAGAGGTTGTCTTCTCCTGATCCTTGGGGTCCACTGCAATATGATTGTATCGAGTACCCGTCCAAGAAGTAGTAATAAGCATGTCCCGCAAGCCTCTCCAACATATGATCCATGAAGGGCAAAAGAAAATGGTATTTCCTTGTGGCTTCGTTGAGCTTGCGGTAGTCGATGCACATTCTCTAGCTAGTGACAGTCCTTGTTAGGATTAGGTCGTTCTTTTCATTCTGAATGACTGTCATGCCCCCTTTCTTTGGTACCACCTGGAATAGGCTTACCCAAGCACTGTTAGAAATGGGGTAGATAAGCCCAGCCTCTAGAAGCTAGAGCACCTCTTTCTGTACCTCTTCTTTCATTGATGGGTTGAGCCTTCTCTGGGGCTGTCTGACTAGTTTATAGTCTTCTTCCATCATTATCTTGTGCATACAGTAGGCAGGGTTGATTCCTTTTAGATCTGATATGTGTCACTCTATTGCCTCCCTATGTCTCTTAAGGACATCCACCAACATGTTCTCTTCCTCTGTTGTTAACTCACTGTTGATCACCACAGGTTTGGTCTCGTTCTCCTCCAAGAACACATACTTTAGGTGGTTGGGTAGGATCTTCAGCTCCACCTTGGTCTTCTCGGATGGACTCCCACTTTTCAATTCTTCAAAGCTGGTCCCCCCTGCAGGAATATTTTCTTCACAATCTAAGTCTTCCAAGCAAGCCCTTAGATCCTTCTCCTCTTCACTAGTTAGACAATCTACAACATTGATCAAAGCTTTCTCCAGTGAAGTCTTTGTGGTTTTAAGAGCACTAACGTCTTCTTTATCGACCTCCTCCACCTTGAAGCACCCCTTATCTTCCTCTGGGTATTTAATTGCTTCGAAAAAGTTGAAGGTTACCATTTGGTTGTCAACGCTCATTTCAGAATTACCATTCCTCATATCTACCACGCAGTTAGCAGTTAGCATGAAAGGTCTGCCTAAGATAAGAGGAATCTTTGTATCTTCTTTTATGTCCATGATGACAAAATCTACCGGAAAGTTAAAGTGGTGGACTTTGACGAGGACATCTTCTACTACCCCATACGATTTGGTGATTGATCAATCTGTAAGCTGGAGCGTCATCTTGTTAGGGTCTATCTTCATGTTTTCAATTCTTATACACATTAATAGGGGCATCAAGTTGATGCTTGCCCTTAAGTCAATGAAAGTCTTCCCTACTCATTCATTCCCTATAGTGCAAGGGACTATCATGCTTTCGGGGTCTTTAAATTTCTTGGGCAGCTTCCTCTGTATCACCGCATTGCAGTTGTCTCCCATCATAATGCCCTCATTATCAATGTACTTCCCTTTCTTGGTGAGGATGCCCTTCATGAATTTGGTGTAGAGCGGCATCTGCTGCAAGGCTTCCCTAAATGGCATGGTTTTCTCCAGCCCCTTGAATATCTCCAAGAAACGCTTGAAGCAACGCTTCTTATTCTTATTTGACGACACTAAAGGGTATAGAGGCTCCTTTAGAGGGGCTGGTGGCTCTTCTTTCCTAGCCTCTCGGGCTAGTTGACTTTTGGTCTTAGAGGTTAAGACCTTCTTCTCTACTTCTTCTTCTTCCCTTTTCTTCTGTTCTTCCCCCCTTCTCTTCCTCTTTGTCTGCCCTTCCTTCCTCATACTGGTCTCCTTCAGCTTTCTCTTCTTCTTGCACTCTCCTTTGGCTTTTAGTTAACACTGCCCTATATTCCTCCTTCGGGTTCTTCTCTATGTTGGCTCCAAAGCTGCTAGTGGGTCTTTCAGCCATTTGTTTGGCTAATTGTCCCACTTGTATCTCCAAGTTCTTGATGAATGACTTTGTGCTCCTATAGTTGGACATGGATATATGCATGAATTGATTCAGTGTCTCCTCAAGCTTGCTAGTCTTCTCATAAAGATCGATCCCTTGGTTGGAATTTTGGATAGGTTGACTTCTTTGCTCCTTGTTGAACTGGTTCCCTGGATGATTCCTTCAGCTTGAGCCCTGTGTGAAATTCCTCCTTTGGTTGAATCTCGACAGTCCTCCTTGGTTGTAGCCTTGGAATCCGTGGCAATTCTGAGCTCCCATGTAGTTCACCTCCCTGGAAGATTCTTCTTGGGTTATGCATTGCCTTGGCTCGTGTGCTCCACCACAGATGTGGCATCCCCCTATTTGCATGATTGAAAAGTGAGAAGGACTTACCACTTGTAGTTGTTGAGAAAGCTTACTGAGGGTCTCCGTCAGGGCCTCTATCTGTTGGGCCAATAACTTGTTTTGGGCCAGTGTTGCATCTTGGGTTGTGAGTTCCAGAAGGCTCCTCTTTGTTGGCGTGTATGCTTGATCACGAAGGATGGCGTGATCACTAGCCGCCATGTTCTCTATGAGCTCCATTGCCTCCTTCGGTGTCTTCAACTTGATTTTTCCCCTTGTGGATGCGCCAAGGAGTTGCTTTGACTATGGTCGTAGGCCATCTATGAAGATGTTTAATTACACCGACTCATTGTACCCATGTGTAGGCAGACTCTGAGTAGTCCGTGGAAACGGTCGAGCGCCTCGCTGAGTGATTCATTGGGGAATTGATGGAATGGGGATATTTCCATCTTCCCCTCGGCAGTCTTTAACTCTAGGAAGTATTTCTTTAAGAACTTTTCGACAACTTCTTCCCAGGTCCTCAAGCTATTTCCTTTCAAGGAGTGTAACCACATTTTTGCTTCCCCTGCCAAAGAAAAAGAAAAGAGATTGAGGCGTATGGCATTCTCGGGAACACCAATTATCTTTACCGTGTTACAAAATTCTATGTAGGTGGTGAGATGAGCATAAGGATCCTCATTTGGTAGACCACAGAAAAGATTTCCTTGTATTAGATGTATGAGAGAGTGAGGATAAGATATGTTGGCCGCTTGAACCTCCGGCCTTGCAATATTGGTGAAGAATTATGGGGTAGTTGTACTAGAGTAGTCCTCTAGTGTCACTCGTCGTGCATGCTCCTCTTCCATTTAATAGTAGCTTTGTGGAGAGGGTGGAGGTGAGGGTTGACTACTCCCTTGTATTTCTTGTTCTCTTCTTTTTCTCGCAGCATTGTTATGCCTGCAAGTGGCTCCAATTCTTTTTGGATTAAGTAGAGCTAAATCTTCGGTTGGAGTTCAGCCTCACATACACAAAAACAAGCACTACCGTGCAAATCATAGAAGAAAAAGAAGGGAGAAGAAAAATAATGATTAAAAATTGTAAAATAAAGAATAAAGAAGAATTAATACTTACAAATTGAAAATGTATGGCAACAAAGTACGAAGAACAAAGTCCCCGGCAACGGCGCCAAAAACTTGTTAACGGTTTGGCAAGTGTACCAATTTGTCTCAAGTAGTAAAGTACTCGAAAGTCCGAGCGTCGATTTCCACGGAAACTTTGTTTTGTACTTGTGTTAGATAATTTCCAATTTATAAGAGGAAAAGATAAGATGAGGTATAAAAGATAAATTTAAAAGAACAAGGTATAAAATAATAACTATTAATAGAAAACAAAAGAAATAGTAGGAAATTCAATGAGATGAGAATGTTAGGACCTAGCATGCTTTATTTACCTAAGATATATTATTTGTGATTTTTCTCTATCAATCAGGTGAATTTATCCTACCCACATCTATTAGAATACTTGCCCCGAATGTCTCACGATGACAAACTTATTTTACCTATCTATCTCCCAAATGTCCAAGCAAAGAGTCAATAGATAAAATGCATGAAGTTCTAATTCTAGATGTTTGCTTTGATGCATGGGCATAATGCAATCACTATATGTCTAGCAATGATTTTATTAAGATACCCCTTCCTTTTAGTTCTATTAGAAATTATCCTCTGT
This sequence comes from Glycine max, assembly GCF_000004515.6. Lineage (NCBI taxonomy): Eukaryota > Viridiplantae > Streptophyta > Magnoliopsida > Fabales > Fabaceae > Glycine > Glycine max. Next base: position 27,705,509 of record NC_038241.2, read on the forward strand.
CGAACGACTAATTCCTAAAACAGATGCATGCAAGACCTTCCTTGTATTTTTATTAAGGATTACCCTGTGTCGAGCACCTAATCCCAAAGATGATGCAAGAATGAATGATGCATGAAATTAAATGTAAGAAAGGGTAATAGAAAAGAAAACACCTGAGACTTGGTGTGTCTTTTCTCTTTGACTTGACTCCCTTTTTATAGTTGTTAGAGTGGACTTGGGCTGGACTCCCTTTTTATAGTTGCTGGAGTGACTTGGCTTGATGCCAAAAATCTTCCCGATTTATATTTTTGATATTTTCTAGATCTTTTTTGCTTTTAATCTCTCCTTTTCATATCTGCAAGTCATAAATAAGAAAAATATTAATTTCTAACATATAAGTAAAAAATAAATGCTAAATAAATATTTTTAAAGATATTTTCAATATATTTTTATTATAAAAAATACCTTATATTTAGCAGTTATCAGCGGGCTCGCGTGTATAGTCCGACAGTGATATCAGCATCTCTAACGGTTCCCTAAGATTTCTCAAACTTTTCCTCTGATTGTTTTGCTAGAATTTTCAAGTATTAGAGAGAAGGAGAAGAGATTGGAGCCTCAATTTTATTGTCTCTCTATGGGGACATTTCTCTCTCTACAGACATTATTTCGTAAATCCCAACGGTGGGAGTATGTGGAAATGCATTTCAAAGCTGGTGTCCAAATTTAAGGACTATCCAACGGTTAATGAGTTCGAGATCATAGTTTTACTGGGAGATATTTGGGTGTTTGCGAGAAAAAAAGAGACTTTTGGGACAGGAAAAAAGGAGAACGAATTTGGGAGGAAGAGAGAGTGTAGAAACATATCGTAAATGTAGAAATTGACCTAATATGTCTCTATTTATATCTAGAGTACTCTAAGTCTATTATTTACTCTATTTTTCTTTATTTCATTATTTTATAAAAATGAACTCTATTTTACTCCCTATTAAATGAATAAATAAAACATCCTTTTTATTTTCTAAAAACACATATTTAATTTATTCACCTTAAAACCATTATTTTAATTAGTAAAAATATTTCTCCTTATTTATTTAATTACAAAAGTTCGTTATGTTTCTAAAACTCTATTTATTTTTAAATAAAACCCTTTTTAATTTATTTTATGAAAAACGGGGTGTTACACCCTTCTCCCTTCAAGCATCAAGCCAACCTTATAACTCCTATTTTGTAGCTTCCTTAACACATTAAAACATTCAAGAAGTGAGAAAAATGCTTATCTTTTTTCTTCTTCATCTCTCTGAGATGTCACTCTAATATAATAAAGGGTCTCTTATGGTGTGTTTGATTCTTAATGGTCTCAAATCCATCTTTTTTTTGTTCATGTTGTTGTCTCTAACTTTCTTTTTTCTTGTTAGAGGCAAGGGATCTTAACATGGGATATAATCACTAATTTACCCTTTTATCAACAGTTGGCTTTTGGGTTTTAACTGTATAGAGTCCTCACCCACCAACCTCTTTTTTCTTTCTTAAATGTCCTTATTACTTGACTTGGTAATTGTAAGTGTTAGTGCCTTACTGCTCCTCAAAGATATGGCATTTCATTGCTATCTCAAGTTGTCAATTGTGTTACTTAGGAGTTGATTACCCAACTACCTTGTTATCTGCTTAGTCGTTGATTTTCAAATTTGATTCTTTAAGTTCTTGATGGATGCTTCTCAATTTTTTAAGCTTGATGTGGCTACCTAGATGTCAGGGGTCAATTTTCACATTGGAGGTTGCAACACAAGATGTTCGTTGGTGTTAGAAACAACGAGTGAATCGTTCGAGTTTATTAATCAATTTTACCGGTTAGAGAGTGGGTTAACCATTTTTAACCGGTCCAATTACATAGAAGATCCAAACTATCAGTTGGACCAACCACACTCTAATTTTTTGTCCAACCGATTGGTCCAATCTAGTTTTAATAACATTGATTGAAAATGGTGATTCTACTTATAGTAATGTTGAGGTGATTTAAGATTTTGTTGGAAGAAAAAAAATTATTAACTCTACCAACAATGACATTGAATGGTTGAAGTGACTAAGATCGATGTTGATGTTGAGATCAACTGTGTTACTTAAGAGTTAATTATCCAACTACCTTGTTATTTGCTTAGTCATCAATTTTCTAATTTGATTCTTTAAGTTCTTGATGGATGCTTCACAATTTTTGAAGCTTGATGTGGCTACCTAGATGTAACAGGTCAACTTTCACATTGGAGGTTGCAACACAAGATGTTCGTTGGTGTTAGAAACAACGAGTGAATCGGTCGAATTTATTAATCAATTTTATTGATTTGAGAGTGGGTTATTTTTAACCGGTCCAATTACATAGACGATTCAAACTATCAGTTGGACCAACCACACTCTAATTTTTGGTCCAACCGATTGGTCTGATCTACTTTTAATAACATTGATTGAAAATGGTGATTCTACTTATAATAAATAATGTTGAGGTGATTTAAGATTTTTGTTGGAAGAAAAAAAATCATTAACTCTATTAACAATAACGTTGAATGGTTGAAGTGATTGAGATTGATGTTGGTGTTGAGATCAACATTCTTATAATATATTTATACCATATCCAATATATTGTATTTATTGATCGATATTAATTTATTTTAATATATATTGGTAATATTAGTAATAGCAATAGTATTAATTTATTAAAACTAATGATTTATATAATATATAAAAAATTATTTATTTAATAATAATAAATATATGTATAATTTTTTTTATCTCTACGTAAGTTATTATAATTTTTGTCTTGTTAAGAAAACTAGTTAAAGAAAAAAAGAGAAAATATTTAGTGTGAAAATCATAAAAAAAAAAACAAATAAAAAAATCATGAATAACTTAAATTTCTGTCTTTCAATAAAAATATTTTTACTTTAAATTTTTCTTTAGCTACTGTCGTAAAAATACTTTTATCATTTTTCTTATAATTTTCATTAATATACCAAGAGAGCCTATTAGCAGTTAAGTGTTGTTAAAATGTAGGCTGTGGGGTTTGATCCGCACCTTCTACGTGCTGTTCTCCTATATTTCCTGATGTTGCTAGAAATGGCACGAGGGAAACTTGGTTCTACTTTCAAATAAAACAACTAACATTCCTCTTATATACTAATTATACATATACTTGCACAGATTATTTTGGATATTCGTGTTTCAAGAATACGTGTTATATATTATGGGATTTAATTCTATAGAATAAAATGTATAAATTTTTATAATTTTTTATATCTGTCTTTAATTCTTATTAATATATAAAAAAAAAAGAATACTTGTTATATTTTATTAATTTTCATTTTGAATTCTTCACAGATATCACAATTAAGAAAACTCGTTAGTATTTTTATATTTCTATAGACTCTTATTTGAGTTATTGGACAACTAATAATTTCTCGGTTCTATTTTTATTGAAACATATCTATTTCTTACCAAACCATTGTCTTTACTATTAACTATATTTTCAATGTTATAGTTGAAGTGATAATTATTTAACAAGGATTTTATTCTTTTACAGTGATGAAATGAACAGAACAAGAAAGTGAGAATATATTTACAGTTGATTTAAATTAATTAAAACACTTCACAAACTTAACTAAATCAACCGTGACACCTTCATTTTCTTATTTAATCAAATGCGTCAAATCATAGGGAATCTCTGGATCTATGAGCACCTAAGAATTTCCCTCCCTTAGTTTGTTATTTTCTCTAAATGATTATATAATACGTATGATTTTCTCCTTAGTTTAACAAAGTTTATATAAGTATTATTATCTCTCACGGTTTCCCATTTTCTAATATTTTTTTCCTGGGCTCGTTGCTGTCGTTGAATATCCAATTCAAATGGGACCAAACAATAACGCAAGACCGTATATAGGTCAGCCTTTTCTGCATACTCAAAGGACCCACCACCCCATAAGAATGCACCTTCTAGCCCCGGCAACGCGTGCTTCCACTCCACGTCCATTTCCATGTCCTCTTTTTTTTATTATTTTTCTTCTATTCTATACTGTATATATTATATATTTTTTTAGCTAGAGGGATCTAGGATTTTTTATTTACCACTCCAGTTGCATATTATATTATTAATAATATATATAACCTATAATATTGATGCGATGATATAAGGTCTCACGGTATTTCACATGTGAGAAAATAATATATTGGGAGAAAGATAATCACATATTAAAATCGAGATTAGTCACTAATATAGTGACACACGTTCGTCTCCGAGCATAAAAAAATGTTAATAATCATGCACATACATTTCTAAGAGAGAAGAAGCTTAGCCTCACAAGCATGTGTGTGGTCATCTTGATAAGGACGAGGGTACTACACAATACACATGGATATAATTCTAATCCAATACGTATTATTATGCTTCTTATGTTATTATATGGATTAGCGTACATATATACCCGTAACGTATGCACATCCGTTTGTAAATTAAAATGCATAAAGGGAGCACAACCATGCATTAATATTATTACACTAACATATATCACACCCACATGGCCAGTTAACATCTATAATCATTGCCACGGGTCTTCCCTGCTGAAAAACCCATCAAATAGCATATTGCACCACCTATTTTTTGGCATAGTACAGGTACGAAACATCCATCATAATTGATGATTCACTGTTTGCTCCATCAATGCCATAGAACCGAACAAAAGAATTAAGGAAGGGATAAACCCATGATTTTGTGTCCCCTTTTTTTTTAATGTGTGAAAACTGAAACACCTATGGTTGGATTTGAGATCCTGAGGCCAGTTTCTAGCCTGGACAACTACGAGATATACCCACTTATCGTACGGTCAGGATCCAACGGTCGGCGGCAGAGAAGATGCCACCTTAAGCTCCCTCACATTATAGGCACGCTTACTAGTTAACCTGTGGATCAACTAACATGAAATTGTTTCAATTTAATTAAAAGTCTCAAGTTCATGTTTTAGATGTGCTACCTTAAATACTCAAAATAGGAGTTTTGTCATCTATTATGATCCTATCAAGTTGGAACAATATTTCGTTCAATGAAAAATACATGTAGTGTAGAAAAGAAAAGAAAAACATTATAGGCACGCTTCAATTATAGAATAATAACATAATATAATGGGTGCAATTTGAGACCAACTATTTTATGATGTAGAAATTTTAGGTGCATGTGATTCACCCTCAGCAGGCTATGTATGCTATGTTGTTCTGTTGATGATTTGTCTTGAGCAAACCAAGTCCTTGTGATCCTCAACAATTATATTAATTTTTAAAATAGTGCTATTAATACCTGTATTTGTTTATCTGTTCTCCTTTCCTTACTCCGAATTTAATATATCTGCATTGCTGGACCTGTCTCAGGCATCTCGTCCACAAAACTTGAATCACATTGGTCAAGGCACTGGGATTTGTTTGGCATGCCTCTAACCTAATGCAATACACCTTGGTTTCCGTGTCCTTAAGAGAAAGAATCTTAAATTCCACAACAGTTCTGTTATATCTGTAGTAGTCTTCTATTTAATCCCCAACAGTATATACTGACGACCCTGATGGGGAATGTGAGAGCATATTAGCAGAGTCTTTCATCAAATTAAACAAGGTTGTCGCTTAAGTTGTGTTGAAAGGAAAAAGAGTTTCTTTTCTTGCCTTTCCTTCTGAGATCTCCTTTTGTTCTCTTGTCTTCTTGTTCAGAAGAAAATTGTGTGGTGTGCTCACCTAATTGAATTGTGACAGGTTAGAACCTATATTCTATTTCTCATAATTTTTTGCATGCTTTGGATTAATTCAGTGTTTTCCTATCTCTTAATTAACTTATGTTTGGTTCTAGGAATGATCTCAAAAACGAAATCCACTTGATGTTCTTGATAAGCATTTTTTTTTTTTGTTAAATTACTAGTTGATTTTTGAAACTGATACACACACATGACACACCCCTTCTTCCCTTTTAGCCAGCAAATTTTGTTTCATATTCTATGTCATTGTTGTGTTTTTTTGGAGGGTGGGGCAGGGTTAGCATAACTTTAGTGAGGGTGCTACAAAGTTTCTCTATTGAGAATTGACGGTGATATGTTTATATGTGTTTGGAATTTATATCATGTCATTGTTGTGATACTTTGGTGTTAAGTTGCTATATTAGATAATAGAGTGAGAATAAAACAAACAAATATAGAATCCTCAAGAAATTGTTCTGAAAGGTAAGAGTGTTTGCTATCTTATGCATGAGGATATGCTTTGCTTTGGCATCATGCCGGGCCTATGTTGAGAAACATAGTACATTCTAAAAGATTACACAAAAACTTAGCCTAAATCATTCACCCTTTTAAATCTCTAGAGTAATAGAGATGGATGTCTGCAGATAGTGTAACAAAGGAAGAAAAAAAAAATTATGCTACAGATTCCGTGAATGAGAGAGAAACTGATAAAGGAAAGTGCAAGGGTTAAAAAAACAAGTTGATGGGGGCTTTTCCTTATGGCCCTAACTATAATGATATTGCGTCTCCAAGCATTCTTTTTTAAACTTGGTATATGAAAAGAAGAGAAAAAATGTTTCCTTGGTCGTGCATTTAAATATTGCAATAATTGAACGGATAGCATGAATAATGACATCATGCGTGTGTATGTATGAGAAGTTATAATTATGATAGGAAAATTCAACTGCTAAAGGTGTCGGGAGATATTTTTTCTTTTTTTACTGGGGTTCAGTCGAATGTGGTCCAAAGTTTTTAAAGGAGAGGAAGCAAAGGAACAGACTAATTATACTAAAAGGAAGTTGATGCCATCATTTTGTATTAGTGTCTCAATGTCATTGTAACCATGCTTTCATTGAACCACCTTATTTTCTATATAAAAGCTTTTCAGTTTTCAATTTTTCATCCTATCCTGTCTGAATTTTCTCTCTTAATATATATAACTTACATATGAAGGTAGAGTGATATCATGAAGAAGCAAGTCTGAGTACAAGTTTCATAAAAAGAGGAGTTACCTTTGTATCACTAGTTCAAAGTTCACCTTCTCAGAAGCTACATAGATACACTGATGGAGAAGCTTGTAAGGTCCTGTGACAAAGAATATATGAGGATGGCCATGTTAAAACACGAAGAAACTTTCAAAGAGCAGGTACTTCTTCTCTTTCTATATTCCTTCAGAATATTCTTCCTCAATCAGGATTACTAGAGCCTGAAATTCATGAGAATGTTTTTCACAGGTATATGAGCTTCATCGTTTGTACCAAATTCAGAAGATACTGATGCAAAACATGGATGCCAGAAGAGGAATTGAAGTGACCAAAGAAGAATGGTACTTCAAGAATGCGATCGGTTTAACTTGCAAAGGGGCACAAGAAAAGCCTCAAATGAAAATCGACCTCGAAAGGCCTGCAGAGGAGCACATTGCAGAATCAGAAGATGGGGTGCTAGAGGTCATAGATGAGACTGAGATTGAGCTGACATTAGCCCCCTCAAGTTACAACCGTAGGAAGAAAGTCGAGACACCGCTAACTTCAGATTCAGGACACAGCTTGTCTTCTTCTTCTAGTGGATCCAGCCATGTAAACAAGACAAGATGTCATGGCACTCACACAACAAGAGAAAACTCAAGTGGAAGCATAATTCGCCTCGTCGAGGTGCCGGGTTCTACCCCAGCATACCAAAGTGGAATTAGAAACAGTTTTGATATTGAAGAACAATTAAGACAAGAGAGATTAAAACAGTCACCTTGGCTTTTCCAAGTGTTGAATCTGAACATGACTTGAAAGAAAAAAGAAAAAATCTTATGGCCAATGTGATATATTCTAAGTTTCTGTTTTATGAGTTAAGACTAACTTTGTGGATGATGTTTGTGTTGAATGTTCAGCCAAATTATTGAGTGTGATAGGATTTGATATGTCTATCATGAGATCAGTTTTTTCCCCAGGCACACAAACCCGTCACTATTCACAATACACATGCCACTGATATTTCTTTGGTCCTGCAGTTTCTCACATTCCTTGCCACTAAAAACCATACAATCATCCTTTCAGACATTGCCAAGGACAACTATGTAGAGTTTATTAAAATCAACAGTTTATCACTTTCTCTGAATGGCTATGAGATATTTCATTTTAACAGGATTCCCACCATCCAATTCAGCCTTTTAACAAAGAAACATTAGATACCAATTTTTCCATAAAATGACAAAAAAAAACTGCCTATCCTAATTCCCAACAGAAAGTGAATCGTTTCTCCAAATAAATCGCGATCTTGAAGGAGAGTGTGTGGATGGTTCTTTCATTCTTTGCATCTGGCATAAATTTTGGGTATGAGAGATCAATGCAAACAGCCAAAATCATTTGATAATATTGTTATTTTACTAACCTAAACACATTAAGTAGGTTAACAATTTTTTTATTCTCTTTCCGCTGTGATTTATTTTCCACCTATCATTCACATAGTAACCAACAAGAAGTTGGAGATCTAGTTCCTGTCTGCCATCAGATAGACATCAGATTGTCCAGCTAATATTTAAACATCCTTTTAACATAGTTTAGGTTAGGTCTGTCCCAAAACATGTATAACTTATAACTACATTTAATGCCTTTAGAATGTGCATGAATCAAACCTAAACCATGATCTATTTTTCTTGTTAGATGATTAGGCTCAGATATCACCACGGACACTGCTAGGCTGTCACATGAACCACATTACCTTTTCCAAAAGCCTTTTTTATCTCCAAAGGACTCAATAATTCAAAGACAGACCCCACTAACTGCTGTTACCAGATGTTGTATTCTTCCAGGGATCTTATGGTCGTTGGAAAGATGTAGCGTCTGTGTCGCTGTACTGTTACAAGTTGACCCGCCTAATTTTCATGGACACATTCATAAATCTAATAAAATTGTACTTTCCTTGTATTCACTCTAATAACCCTTTTTTCATATTTTTATTTTTTATTTTCTTCCTGGTATGTTGAAATTGTAAGCAAAAAACGGGTTACTTGTCTTTCCCTCATGTGTTAATGATAGGGACCTTACCAAAATTTAACTTTTATGCATGTGGAGATATTAAAACTTACAATTTTCTCGTATATCTGACAACTATAGAGACTAAGTAAATAGTTTAACATTAAAAATCTAAGAGATACAAGTGACCCCAAGTTTATGAGGCCAAAAATTATAGAACTCATAGAACAAGATACGACTTCCTTAAAAATATCTCACTATATTGATATGAAAAAGATGCAGAACATGTACATGATGCACTTATTTGTACTAACTATTAAGCACTAACAACAAGCAGCTAATCATAATAAACAGAATGATTAACTAAATTAATTAACTCTAACAGAATTTTACTCAATATTAACATTTAACTTTATAAATATTTGAATAGTCAGCAAGAAGCTATGTAGTTTTAAATACGACAGAACAAAATGAAATTCCACTACTTGGTCAAATTACGCTTTCATTTGTTGTTTGAAAGAACGCATATGCTGTCATGTAAGATTTTATACTGATTTATATTTTATGCACATGATTGATAAGAACAGCAACGATTTTTCCAATGACAACCTATGATAAATTATTAATTCTATTTTTCTTGTAATTATAGAGCATCTATGTCGCCTTAGGATGCAATGCAATCAGAAGTTCTGTATTACTTTTGGTTTTAACCAACCTTTACAAATTACATATTGAAGTTATTATTGGACTTAAGCATAATGAAAATATAATCTACACAAGTATCACAGTGAAGTAAAACTAATCCTGTTTACAAGCCTCGGAAAACACAAAGATGGAACTTGTACCCTGCAAACATAATGGTCTTAGGATATGGAATGGCGTCGATTCTTATCGGGTTTTACGTGACCTTTGAGAAGAGTTGTGGCAGCATTGCCACGTGAAAAAGGAGAAAGACGACCAAGCTTTTTGGACACAGAGTTTATGAATGATTTTCTAGGCAGAGGAGGCTTATCAGCGGAGGGCGAAGCAAATATCACAGGACTACTTGATGCTGATCTAATGGAAGTTCTCTCAATCTCTTTTAGTTTCATTTTCAATTTCACTATCTCTAGTTTCAGGTCTTCGTTTTCTCTTCGCAAGATGGAGAGCTCGTTGGACACCAGATTAAGCTCGTTGGGAGATGAATTTACCTTGTCGCGGAAGTTAGGAGAATCCCAGCCTGCATTGCCATCCATGGAATCGCGAAGACGTTGCTGTTCGTAGTAGAGAACTTGAACAACCATTTGAACTGGAAGCCTGTCATTTTGAGCAGCATGTGCACACGCCTCTCGTGATAACTTCTGGCAGTCCATCACGCTGCACACTTTCTTTTTCTCCATGTCGCTTAGAACAGGATGAGCCTGAGAGTTTTCAATTTCTACTTTATCAGCAGTATCCGTTTTAAACTCGCGTGTAATTACATAAGACGAATATTAGAGTTAAATCCTTGAATTCAATGACAATACTATTGTAAGTTCAATGTGGCAAATAAGAGATTGTTTAAGCTTTATCCCAAATGAGGTTAAACAGCCTATTGTAGACAATTGATAGAATTAATTATGTACTTTAAGATGATTGGTACAATTTTCTCGATTAACTAATTATCTACCTTGGGGTTGTTTAATCCAGTTTTTACTTGGGTTAAGTTAGATAACCCTGGCAAATCAACTGAGATGAAATCAAAATCTAAAGCTAATTCAAATGTGGTGAAGCCTGAGTGTATGTGCATTGTAGAAGACAGAAATCTAACGTTGTTTTGCAAAATACTAAAACGTGGTTGTAGTTCCTGTTCCAATAGAAAAGAAATCACCTTTCTCAGTTTTTGATCCCCTCCATGTTCCTCCAATTAAAAAACATGTCATTACCAAAATAACCTTCTAATTAGAGAAACAGAAAAAGGGACATGAAAGAGAGACAGGTGATCTGCGTACAACATAAAAGTTGGATTTGTCTCCCTTAAAATGAGAAAGGATAAAGTAATAATCGTAAATGTTGATGAAAAAATCAATAACTGATATTTTAACACATATGAACATAATATCAATGGTTGAGTTGGATTTAATAAAAATTATATCAATTGGAGGAAATAAGTTTCTATTAGCACTAGTGAGTGATAGTTTTAGAACCTCACCTTAAGATAGATGTCTATGGCTCTATACATCCCATCTTCTGTTGGTCTTGATTGTTCAGGAATTAGTTCAGCGACAGTGATGAATTTTGAAACAGCTAAATTTCTGTCTGTGGCTATCTCAGCAAGGTAGTTCTCCATCAACTTTCCAACCCTATAAACATCACTTTGGGGAGGAGAAAAACATTCATCATCTGCATTATATGGTGAACGATCTTCCTTTTCAGATTGTAGGAAATTCATCATGATTCGCTGCACCGTATCTACATCAAACAATGTGTCCCCAGTGAAAGAATAAGAAGGAATTAGAAGATCATCTAAAACAGCTTGTCCTAACTGCAGGGCCATCCTCTTTTCCAAATCAAGTCTGCAAGCAACCGTTGTCTCAAGATATATTGCTGCCCTTAGCAACATAGAAAGAAAGCTCACTGACATTGCATTCTTCTCCCTTGGCAGAAGGCTCACTAGTGTCTCTAAAACAACCCTCTTTTCATGCTCTTCTTGTGCTTCAACTTCAATCTTCTTCCTACCCTTTCCAAATATCTCCTACTCCACCAAAAGAATGTTTCATGATTCACTGTGTATTTTGATTAACTGTGGTAATTAATCATTATTATTGGTTAAAATTAATTATAGACATTATGTTTTAGCTTTAGATATATTATGTTATATAAAAAGTAATTTTAAGATAATTAATTATGTTTAAACTCTTTGAAGTACTAATATAATTTTCATATGTTGGCAGTGCAAAATAATTTACAACGTCAATTAATTAAAATTCATCTAAAGTTAAAATTTTAAATTAATTATTATAAAATTTAATAAACTTATCATACTATACATGATAATTTGGTAGTATAAAAAGTCTTTGCAGTAAGAATATTTAGAAAAGATACACAACTATTTATAAAAGTTGATTTTGTATTTGAAACAATTATTTGTTAAAGGTAATCACAAGAGTGAATCTTTTCAATGCACAAAGTCAATAATACATCAAACCATGTCTATTTGTATGTTTAAATCTTTTGGGTAAGGGGTCTTAGTCTTACCAAACCTCGCAGAGATTTCTGTGCATAGAGCATAATGATGGGGCCAAGAGCAAACTGTTTAAACCCTCTGGCCATCATTGCAATCAGAACTCTTTGAAAGATGTCAATTCTGAGAACTGTGAGATCCTCAGCCCACCAATGAACCACTGGCCTTTGGTGAGAAGCCATGCCATCAGTACCAATAATGTCACCTCTCATAGGTGAACAGAATTGAGTCTCCTTGGAGGCTATGAATGCAATAGCATCTATGCATCTACTCACCAGTTTTGCCTTCTCTGCAATCGGAAGGAAGCGTTCCGACATGTGTAAGATTGACACAGCCCCTGAAATAGTCTTGAGTGCCACTTCATTCAAGTAAGAATCAGCCCTTCCCACCAAATTTCCAACTGAGTAATCCTCTGTCATGTCAAGATACTCTGCCACGCAACGAAGCGTAGCAATGTTTTCGACGCTTATTTCGAAGTTTATCCCGTAGCAGAATTTTGTTGCCAGTTCAAATGCTTCTGCTCCACCAGGGACATCATAGAGTTCAATGAATGAAACATCATCACTTGATTCTGATACCAGTTTCCCTATGTATCCACTCTTGGAAACTAATGGAAACTGCAAATTGAATTACAAGATATGAAGAACAAATTCAATGATGATTGAAGCCCAAATTAACAATTATTAATCTAAGTGTTATGTTTGTAGATAAAAAAAGAATAGAATTGGCTGGAAAATATTAAGCAAGTAACAGTTGCTTGACAATTGCCAAGAAATAGAAATCGTTACTCTCCATTTAATGATCCTAAGATTAATAATTTAATATATGCTGCAAAGGGTTCGTGTTTGAATTGGTTCAGTACCTTATGTAACGAAAAGGAAACTTCGCCAACTTGAACGGTGACATCACTTAGAATCTCATGAGAGTAAGCCCTGCAATCAAATAGTTCAAGTCACGAGTTTTCAATATTTTTCTTTAGAAAATGTGCGTTACATAAGAAAGTTGGGAGCGTTTGTTATAAAGAAGGAGTTTTAGAAGATGAGAAACATACCATTCACTTGCTCTCTTCATGGCACTAGAAATAATAAGCTCCTAATCCTTTCGGAGACAAATCACTAGCAGCTGTCGTAGATTATTTCTCTTGTCACCACCGACCATGTCAGAGACAGAATTCTAGGTGGTTATAGTTTCTTTACCGTACGGTTGACGATGAAGCACAAAGAAAGGTATAGCACAAATATTAAGACAGTTAAAAGCTCTTTATATATTATATAAAGGGTAAGGGATCAAAGTGCTTAATTTATATTATATCCCTTTGAAATATTATTCGAATGAGAAGCTCCATGGATAATAATGAGGGGAGTTAGGACCTGAAGGTCATGAAACAAATGATTAACATTTTATGAAATCCCAAAGTAGGGTCTTGTTGCATGCAATAAAGTTAACTCAACTGAGGGCACGGCGAGTAATGTGTATTAGTGTTACTTTGGACGTTATGAGTGGGAAGAGGGGCAAAAAAATAAGCGTGGAGATGTGTTTTTGTGGTGTGTGGTGTGTCCTTTAAGAGAGTGTAAAGGATGAGATAGTTGCATGTTGGTTGGCGTCTACCAGGGTCTGGTCTGCACTTTTTCTCCACATGGAAAGTCTCAACTCAAGCCACAACAAGGCTGTTTCATGAACACTTTCCTATCATGGCAAACGTACGTTTGAATCGAAGTTACAAATGTTATTTGAGTTTTAATGCAAATCTAATAAATAAAAGTAAAATAAAAATAAAAACAAGAGTCTTTTTCCTTTGATAAAAATATTTTTATCTCAAAAATACTTTTTTTACCTTAGAAATCAGACATGCACTGGAATATTGTTGGGGCTTTAAGATGTGTTGATTAATAATTAAAGTTCTATGCTTATATGTATGCTGGGAAAATATTTTGTTAGAAAAGGTGAAGTCTAATTATTGTAGTGATTTTTACTTCTTCAAAGAGATCAGTCTTCACCTTTATTAATTCATGATATCTTTGTACTACTGTTGTAGATAAAAAAAAATTTAAAAAAATGTTGTGACCAAAAACAGAAAAAATTATTGCCTAAAAAGAGTAAATTAAAACAAATTGTGCTACACGGAAATGCAAAAGTAAACATACTTGTTGATCCAAAATTATCAAAACGGCCAAAGGAGAAAATGGTTGAAGTTGAACAACCACGATTAATATTAATCACATCCTAGGCCAATTTCTTTTTATCTGACGTTGATTTTAATTTGACAATGCGGATTCTCCTTTACACTACTATTGAATTACTTTTTTCTGCTCTATGTTTGGTTAAGAAGAAATAACATGAAAGGAGAGGAGAGATGAGAAAAGAAATTACATACTTTGTATTTTTTTACCTATATGCTCACTAAGTCACCCATATACAGGGTTGACCCAAGGAGATAAGGCTACTAATAAGAAATTATTTACTAGTAATAATTTTTTATAAAACAAAAACATTACCTGTTACCAAAAAGACTTAACATCTAACTAAAGTAAAATATATATATATATATATATATATATATATATATATATATATTTTGTTTGTTTCAAGTCTCACTATTCGGCTGGCATTGCCCAGGGAAGTTACAATTTTTTAGTTCAGTCATTTTGTCAGTCATAATTATTATCTCTACTCATGATCATTATGGTTATTATCCTTGTTATTATAAATATTACTTTTATCATTATCGTTATTATTTTCATTGTGACCAACCTCATGTTCCTATTTCTCATTGTAAATATTAGTGTTATTAAATCCGGTTCGGACCAGGAACCGAACGCAAAGCCGGGTAGGTTGAGCTTTTCGATCGGTTATGTTTTCCGCTCGGTGACACGTCACCGAACCGGCCAAAAATCGGATTAAACCGGTAAATTTCGCTCGACTTGGACCGGTCCAAAATCACCTAAAAAGTTTTCAGGCTAAATCGTGTTCACTATTTTGCATTCCAATAAAGTCATACCTGCAACTCTGCAACAGCAGTGAGCAGTCAAGTCACACACTCACACCTGCAGATTGCATTTTCTCTCACA
Source organism: Glycine max (assembly GCF_000004515.6). NCBI lineage: Eukaryota > Viridiplantae > Streptophyta > Magnoliopsida > Fabales > Fabaceae > Glycine > Glycine max. The sequence continues at coordinate 27,720,738 of NC_038241.2, forward strand.
TATTTTTCTTAATTAAATTAAAAAAACACACATATAGGGTTCCAATCCAACCCCTAGCATTCTCTCCGAGAAGTGGGCTTTGAGCTTACCATTGTGTCATGCTACATGTTGTGATATATAATAAATACACACATAATATATATATATATATATATATATATATATATATATATATATATAAAAAGTAATTTACGTATATATACATATAAATTTATAAATGTATGTATATTGATATTAACTATTACAATTTATACCCGTCTTGTCAGGTATATTATATATTTCAGTTTTTATTTTTTTAGTTTATCACGACAATAATTTTAAATTTGAAGTATGAATTAATTACATTTTGATAATTATATTATATTTTTTATTGTTTTATTATTTATCAGGTTAATTGATTCAATAAGTGACCAGTTAAATCATTAATTCATTAACCCAATATCTGGATTGGATTGATGATCAAATTAATTTTTATAATACTAATAACTATCATTATCATTATTATCATTATCATTTTTGATCTCACTTTATAGTTACTTGTAGATGAATATATTTTAGCCCAATTTAAGTTAACTCACCCTCAACAACTCATAATTGGAGGTGTAAAAATAAAAGACTAAATCACTTATTTGGTCATTTATTTTTTTTCCAGTTTAATTCTTTTTTTTTAATTCAATTTGATATTTTATTTTATTTTTTTGGTTCAATTTAGTTTCTATCTCTTAAAAAGGTTTATTTGGTCCATTATCTTTTTTTTTTTCATTTTGATCTTTTATCTTATTTTTTTTTCAATTTAATCTTTCAATCTATTTACGATTGACTTTGTTAATTAATTAAAAATAAATTTTTTTAGTTTAATTTTCTCCCCTTCCCTACCAATTCATTTTTAACAAAAAATAATTCATTCTTAAATAATAAACGACATTAATCTTAAATGGATTAAATGATTAAATTGAACCAGAAAAATAAAATAAAATACCAAAATAAAGTTTTTAAAAGACAAAGAATTAAATTGAATCAAAAAATAAGATAAATGATTAAATTAAACTTTTTAAAAGATAAAAATTCAAACTGAATGAAAAAACAAGATAAAAAACCCAAATAAATAATTTGGTCAAAATAAAATTAGTAACATAATTTAAAACTATAATTTTACACTCTAATTCTTTATCCAACTCAACCATAAAAACCATAATTCTTAACCAATTTCAATTCTATCAACCAATAATGTACATCATTTGTAATTAAGAAAATTCTATTCTGTATTAATAACTTGTTAAAATACATCTCTTTTACATTTATATTAATTTATTGACTATGTAATCTGTAGATTAACTAAATCTATGAAAGAACTTATCATAATTTGGGAAGACCAGCAATCTCCTCTATCACCTCCATTTACATCTATAAGAAATATCCTTCCATTGACACCTGGGTATTGTTATAAAAGCAGTAGCAGGATATGGAAGATTCCAATATAATGAAAGGCTAGCTCATGTACCAATCAAAGGCATTTTCTATCATCTTGCTCCCTCATCGTGTATAATAAGCCAATAACTGTCCCTTTTAGAATGCAGACTCATCATCAGACAGAAAGATCATTCATATAAATCCATTTCAGTACCAAATGAGTTCTTTATGGATCTTTTCCTTGGATTGGCTATCCAAATAATGAAACACATAAATCTTATGGCCACCCGTCAAATTAGAGGATACCCTACAACACCACACCATTGCTATTATTTTGGTTTCAAATCGATCTATCCACTGCTTCTTATACTTCTCGTTAACCACTAAGCAACGAATGTAAATAAAAAGCATAAACGACCCAAGTGCATGCCTTAAAGTAACTGGCCATGCTTGTCGGATTGCTTACATGTGGTGTGTGAGATCCAAATTAATAGTCTCAGTAATTTACACAATCAGATATCAATATGATATAATAAACGATCATAAACAATTACTGCAGCAATATCCGTGTCCGTCGAACAATTATATTGTTGGCCCTAATCTTATGCCAGAAAATCTCTTCTTTCTGATATTACCTAATTTACAATTTTTTCACTTCACATCTAATTTATTGCAAGTGTATTTTTAACTATTTTTGTCTTCGTAATTTTAAACGCATTGAATAAATTTTTAAGTTATTTGATATAGTACGCTGAACAAAAAATTATCCTTTCAAAACGATGAAATATTTCCTTGGTTAAACGATGAAATCTTTATACGTGATTCTTAATTTTATTTCAGTTTCAACCTAAAAAATATATTATTTCAGTTTCTAAATAAAAAAATATAATTCGGTCTTACACTTACACATTAAAGAACTACTACTCATCTTAGGTATATGACTAACAGAATAATGAGAATATATTGTAATTATAAATTTATTTGAAATCGTTAATTTTCATGTAAGAATTAATAAAAGGAGTATCATGATAAGGAAAAAAAAATTAAAAGTTTAATTTAACAGAGTTACATGGAATTATTCTCAATTTGGTGTTCTATGGATCGTTCATAATTGAGTAAAATTACTTACAGAAATCCAAATCACATGCAAATGAAAGGATATTGATCATCAACATAAATATTACTAGCTAGCATTTTTCCTCGGGCTTCATTGAAATTATATTTTTTACAATGATAAATATGGTGTTATAGAATATTTTTTTTTAATGTATTATATTTATTTATATTATAAAGCAAATATTGATCTACAAAATACAAACGTTATTTTTTCAATATTGATCTACAAAGCCAAAGCCATTGGCTTATATCAATGGTCAATGAGCATCAACCTTGGTGCTCTGAGTTGGAAATGCAACCACGACCATGAAAAACATTACTGTAAGTCAACACCTCATTCCACATAAAGTCATAAAGTCCTACCTAGTGGCAATTGTAACGAGGCTTTTAAGGCCTGCACCCTTTTTTGCTTCATGTACCCCAAATATTATAATATCCCCAAAGTGCCCTTCTGTTATAAAAACTTTTTTCTTTCTCCTATTTTTGCTTATTCTTCACACCTCTTGTGCCTAGCCCTCCTTTGTTCTTTTTCAACTTTGATCTATCTTGGTTGTTCAACCTCCATTAGTCTCCATTCTTGTTTGTTCAACCTTCAATTTTGATTTTGCGTAGGTGTCATATGATCATTCTGGATTAGGTGATCCATTTGTTAAAAAAATTATGAATTCCATAATAACCATTTTAGAGGACTATTTTTTGGCTTTTGGAAAAAAAATCCATAACAATGTCTAATGCATTCCAAAAATAACGAATCTGGAATATACAACAACAAAATCCACCCTTATGAAACAATCTATCTCAGAATTATGAAAACATAATTCCAAATTAAGTAATCCAGAGCACAAGTTGTTTCCAGATTACCTAATCCAAAATTTTGTTTTCATAATCAAGATGCATCTTGTACGAATTGCATCTTGTACGAAATTCAAATTACCTAATCCAGAATCCTTTTACTAATCTGAATTTCTGAGTTTGATGCCATCAAATTTGAACCAGAAATTGCACTAGTTGAATCTATTTGTGCTTTAAGTACTTTAATTGCCATATACCTGATTTAAGTGATTAAGGCAAATATGTGAAGACCCACCCTCAAATCTCAAGATGAAATCCATCATACTAACACCACAATTGCTTCAAAGTGATGTTCAAAAATACTCGACCCACCATTTTCTTTTCATTATCAAATTTTCCTATACACCACATGTATGTTGGGTCATTGCTTCCTGTAGCTACGGTGTCGAAGCTGTAACAAGGAACGTGGGTGGCACCACCGCTCAAAGGGAAGTAGGAAAGTAGGGAGGGTGTGCTAGGGCTAAGACAAAAAAAGGTATTTTTGTCCCTTTAATTTCCTATGGGGGTGCAGGAAGGAAAAAGAAGGTGCAGAAAGTAAAAGTTGTATTTTATTTTCCTAAAAGCTCATAGTCCACACAACTTAACCCAATAGAAGCCCAATATGTTAACACACCTGAACCAGACTAAGCACCAACTTGAAGGGAGTGTCATTCATGTTTCTTCCAAGTCATCATCATCTCAATCGTATGGTCACCTTCATGCTTTGTTTAATCACGAGAGAGAAAAAGAATAGATGAAAATAGAAGAAAAAAATAAAATATGATGTTGGATTATTTGGTTTAAGAGAAATAAGTGAGAAAAAATGAAAAAAATGATAAAGTTATAAAAATATTGATATACCTTTTATCAATATATGTGTTTTTTTACCAAATGTGAGTCAGTTGTATTGGTCAAAAAAGACAAAAGATGGGTACAAACATAAATGTACACTCCTCACCTTTACCAAGACAAAAAAATTCAAGTATGGGAGCCAGCTTCACCAAATTAAATCCCTCACAAATCAACTCCACCAAACCAAAAAAAAAAAAAAAAACTCATCGTCATCCATGGCCCTTCTCTCGTCACTGACAAACACAATGTCAAAGTGTATGTAGAAGCAAGTAAGAGGATTACATGCAATACGTCAATGACATCAACTAACCCAACCTCACTTAACCCATATCACTTAACGCTTATACATAATTATAAATAAGAGTCTTGATATTTGGACTTCCCATTATTTTAAACACCTCATTTTTTTTTTCTTTTTCTATCACATCATATTATTTATTAAACATATATTTTTCTATCTTTTTTCCTCTCTCTCTCTCTCTCTCTTTGCGACAACTAGCATTTGGGGTGCTTAAACATATTTTTCCAAATAATAAAAATCTTCATTGTTTAAGTATAAAGCATTTTCCCTCAAGTCCTATTGGCATCATTAGGATCTTCGTATTTGAGATATTGTCTGCTTAGACATTTAGTGGATTGTCACCATTTTATCCTTAGTAAAATGTGTCTTTATGGGTTGAGAGAAGAGAATGTTTATAAAGTTATACACAACCTTATGTCTCGATTCCTAAGTGATGTAAGACTTTGTGGCTACCGAAACAAGTTGAGTAAGATCATTGTGGTTGATAAAACTCTCCCTTTGACTATTTAACACAATTGTGTACTCAAGATTTGAATTTGAGACGATTGAGAGAACAACCTTACACCAATTGATGTTTTGATTGAGTGGTAATTGAAAAATGTTATCTTATTCAATTCGATGAATTTATTGAGGTTTGACAGAATTATGCTTGACTTCTTCCTTAACTATAATTTCTTATTTGTGAAAAATAATATAGTTCTTTTTTTTACGATAGATAAGAATGCTTTTGTAATTCCTTAACATTATAATTATATTTAAACAAGTGAAGATTAATTTGTTACATTTTAAAAATTTTGTTTAAATCACGTATCTCCCATGACATAGGATAATTACATTCCTAATTGAACAACGTGAGATTATTATGAATGACAATCTAGATAAGTTATGCTAGATGAATCCCTTCTAGTTAATAGGAATATTCATTATATTACTTTCTTTCAGGTAAGTAATGTTGAATATAAATCGACTCATTCAAATATGTTTTTCAAATAAAGTTCAAAATTGACAAATGTAAAACCAAGTGTATACTAGGTTGAGGTGTTAAAACGGGCTTGTCTAGCCTACCATAACTCACCTTATAAGCAAGGTAATCCAACTTGTCTCACTTTTTGTTGAGTCATGAAAATGTTGGTCCGAGCCACTACGGGTTGATGGGTTAAATGTATTCCTCACCAATTCATCTAAAATTAAAAAAATATTCAATAGAAAATTAACTTTTTTTAGAAAAATAAATTTAAACATTTAGCAAAACTTTGAATAATCAAGGATAGCATTTTTTTAAAACTTCATGAGTTTAAAAATAGAAAATATTAGTTAAATTAAATCTTTCAGTGTTCATACATCACACCTACAACAAGATATATCAACAAGCTAAAAAATATATTGGCATCGAATGGAAGCCAAATATCTATAATAATCATATGACTGTAAATTTATATTAAAAAAAACTTAAAAAATAAAAAAAATATTTCATTTTTATTATTTTATTTTTCCAAGTCTTGTAATCTACACCCTTTTTCGAGGTAATGGGTAATTGAGAGATTAGAAAGGGAGTACGGGGGTGTACTTAGGAAAACAGGAGTGCAAATAACAAGATCCTGATGGGCCCGGATTGACCCGCAGGTTTTTCCAGAGTACTAGTATATTGTGACACGTCGTCTCTAATCATCTCAAAACCCTGCAAGTAACAACACCATGGTATCGAATCCCAAGTCTCACTTCCACTCTAATGTTCATACCTCACCAATGGAACTCTCTTCTTCCTTCACACACTCCCACAACTTGTTCTCTTTCTCATCATCCCTCACTCCCACTCTTCGACGTCAAACCCTCCGCGTCTCCGCAGTAACCATAGACCCACCGCAAGAGCTTCCCAAGAACAGCCCCCAGCGTCTCCTTAAGGAGCTCGCCGAGCGCAAGCGCCCCTCCCCGCGAACCCCACGCGCTCCCCCGCGAAGATTCATCCTCACGCGCCCGCTAGACGACAAAAGAGTCGCGGACAGGTTCCTCAACAGCCCCCAGCTGGCGCTCAACACGTTTCCCTTGCTAAGCTCCTGCCTCCCCTTCTCCCCTCTGGATCACCTGGACAAGTCATGGATGGAGAATCACTTGATGGAAGCCAAGCAGGCGCTGGGGTACCCTCTGGAGCCCTCCCTCACCCTCGGGGACGATAGCGGCCCCGCCATGGAGCTGGACACGCTGCTCTACTTGGCGTTTCAGCATGAATCGTGTGAGCGGAGCCGGGCGCGGCACGTGCGCTTCGGCCACTCCAGGCTGTTTTTTCTTGGCCAGTATGTGCTGGAGCTGGCTTTGGCGGAGTATTTTTTGCAGAGGTATCCGAGGGAGTCGCCGGCGCCGATGAGGGAGCGGGTGTTCGAGTTGATTGGGAAGAGGAGCCTGCCCAGGTGGATTAAGGGTGCTGCTTTGCACAATTTGGTTTTCCCCTATGATGATATGGACAAGTTGGTTAGAAAGGAAAGGGAGGCTACTGTAAAGTAAGAACCTCTTTTATTTTTTTTTTTTGTTGTTGTTTTTTGTTATTTCCATACTATGAATGTGCTTCCATTTTAGGAGGATAGTGACGCTATTTAATTTTGCTCACTGTCTCTTAAAGTTATGAAATTATATCAATTAGAGTGTTGGATACCCATCGTTTTAGTTGCTAAGTTGATATATTTTTACTGTAGTTTAGGGACTAATTGGAAGGATTTTTCAATACAATGAAATGCGGGGGATAGTGATGCTTGTGAACTTTGATTACTGTCATGAGCCTTTTCTTTAAAGTTGCTTCATGTTTTGAAACTATGTTAGGAATTGTAGTTCATATATCTGCTTTACAATACGATATGCTCACTTTTAAGGAATAAAAATATTTTAGAAAATGTAAACATGCCTTCATTCCTGGGGTATAGGTCTTTTCTTGGTATGAGTTTACATGTATCCTCTATGAGAGATAAACCATGTTCGAGCCAGTAGAACTACTATTATGGGTGACAGAGTTATCTCCTCTCTCAGTATTTAATGCAACTGTATGACTAGGCTTGAACTTGAAAGTATTCTAGGGGGAGGTCTGCTGTGATGTATTTATGTTAGCACATGGATATGGGGTTCGTTTGGTTGGAGTCACCTGACCGGCCAAACTGAATTGATTAATTGGATTAACACATTGTGTTTTTAGTTGCTTTTAAGTTCCTAACCCCCTCTTCTCATATGGTATAATGTTATTCTTTTAAACAATAATAGGGTAGGGGATTTGGTTTTGAAAATTTTGGTGGTGTTATTTTTTATTCAAACTGAATACCTGCCTGGCAAATTTGGACATAGATGCTTGTACGTTGAGGCATGCTCTCTGGCTCAACATTGTGTTTCTCCTTATTCCTAATCCTCCATAATGTGTGCCATTTGTTTGTGATATTAAGATGTGTAAATATTTTTTAGATCAATGAGTTTTGCTTTTGATGCTAGGTTCCTTTGGAGACTAAGCTGTTAAGATTCATGAATAATAATAATAATAATAATAACATGAGTGGCTTACTGTCAAAGGGAACTCTAGGAAAGAAAAGAGAAAGAATTGCTCATTGTCCTCTCATGATGATATATTTTTTGTTGTTTTAATCCATTTACTGTAGAACGACCTTAATCAATGAAGTGTGTCCCTGCCAATAACCTATTTCTTAAATTATTGTTTTCTTTATTTGCTATATTATGTTGGCAGGTCTGTATTTTGGGCCTTGTTTGGGGCAATCTATCTTTGTTTTGGTATGCCAGAAGTGTATCGTGTTCTTTTTGAAGTCTTTGGAATGGATCCAGATGCTGAGGATTGCCAGCCCAAATTGCGTAGGCAACTTGAAGATATAGATCATGTATCTGCCGAGTTTGAAGGCAAGATAAGCTGGCAAGATATGGTTGTGTATAAGGCAAGATCCTCATGTATTCTGTCATTGTAATATTTGTTTCAAAAAACATAGCTCTTAATGAAAGGAACTAAATATTGTGGACTATGGTTGTCAAACCTAATCTTCCTTCACTATAAATTCAAAATTGTTTTTCTGCTTATTGCGAGTTGTGCATGCAAAACTCCTGTTGTACAATATAATTTGCATGTGTTATTATTTGAAGAACAGCGATGATGTTTACTGCTCTGCATTCAGCCTCCTGCAGATGCCTTGTTTGCACATCCACGGCTGTTCAGAGCTTGTGTTCCTCCAGGCATGCATCGGTTTAGAGGAAATTTATGGGATTATGATTGCAGACCCCAGATTATGCGAGTCCTTGGATATCCATTAAAAATGACAGATAGAATTCCCGAAATTACTAAAGCCAGGAACATAGAGCTTGATCTTGGGTTGCAGGTACCTCTATTATTTCCTCTCATTCTGCTTTTCATTTTTCCTTATCAGGCTATCACATTGACTTGATGTCCGAGGGTTATGGAATAGGGATATCTTTGATGCAACTCTGAACAAATAAATAACCATGCATACTTCTATTGTTCCCATCCTTGGGTTCAATATTCATATTAAAATGGCCATGAAAGTTGTTTAATGACAATTAATGTTGTCAGAAGAGGGGTTTTTATTTAACCTGTTGTGATACTTGCCTGTGATTCAGTGGAAATGGGGAAAGTAAATACAAAAAGTATTCTGAGGTATTGCTACAACACAATTGATAATGAATTATTCCTGATAAATGGATCACTTCGGTTTGTTTGTTGGCTGTTTTAGGTATTTTTTTATGGCTCTACTGTACTTGGGTTGTCTATGCACAGTTTACCTCATTAAATCAAAGATCATCTTAAAACCATCCAAATATTTATCATGTTAATACTTAATAGTTTAATTAAAAAATGTTCAATGCATTTTACAACTTTCTTAAATCTCCCTAGAACCTTCCTTGGAAAACATGAAGTCAGTAGATCAGCTTGGATGTTCCCTAGCTCCTGTTCTGTTCTGTTCTGAGTTTGATGCTATCGAATTTCTTGTTGATTTTCAGCTATGTTTCTTGCATCCGTCAAAGTACAAATTTGATCATCCTCGATTTTGCTATGAGAGATTAGAATACCTTGGCCAAAAGATACAGGTACTATTCTTTCTATTCATTGTACTAATATTTGATTACCTTTATGGAATGAAACTCTTGTTTAATTCAGAAATATATCATATAAAAGTTTTCTCATGTCTTCTACGCAGCATACTGTATAATTTTTCATTTTTGAAATTTTTACAGGATTTGGTAATGGCTGAAAGATTGTTGATGAAACATTTAGATGCTCCAGGGCTATGGTTACAAAATAGGCACCGCAGGTTTCTTATGAACAAGTATTGTGGAAGATATTTGAGGGCCAAAAATCTCCACCATTTTATTATATATAACGAAAAGGTTCAAGATGCATATCAGCGCGCCTATAGACTGAAATACCCAGTCACTACATCTGTTCAACAGGCCCTTCACGGACTTTCATATGCTGTTTATGGGAAACGTGATGTCAGACGTCTGATGTTTGAGGTCTTTGACTTTGAGCAAACCCAGCCTGAAGCAATGTAAATATGAAGAGACAATACAATAGTGACAAGGATACAAGAACTTTCCTTTTCCTCATATCCTTCGACCACCTTTCCCTTCTTCACATATCTCTTTCTTTCCATTTTAACCCTCTTGATCTAGGTTTTTACATATGATGATCTGATCCACCTTTTTTAATTGGTTTGCAAATTCTTTTGAAGTTGCTGTTGTATATATATTCATTGTATTCTATTAATTTTGAGGTCATGAGCCCTAGATTCCTAAAGTTGCATGGAGATGAGGATGTATTATGCGGATGTGTCTGGCTATATGTTGTTTTCCAATCACCAATAGCCAAGGAGTTTAATTGGTCAAGTAGGTGATTTTAGAATGATTATTGCCTAATACTTGCCTCATATAACAAAATTATGAGATGAAAATAAAATCAAAGTATTTGTTGTGCCTCTCCTAATCACTATAAACTAGTACCCCCCCCCCCCCAAAAGAAAAAAATTACTCTTGAAGTCTATAATGTTGAGAATCATTTTCGTTGTCTTTTATAGTTCACCTTTATACTTTTCATAGTGATCATCATGCTACAATTGCATCTTATAGTTTGAGAAACAGTGGTCATCTTCAAAATTTCCAGTTTGGTTGATGAAATTCTGCAGGTAAGCTTTGGTTGATTGAAAAGCTTGCCCTTTTTTTAATAATGAATTCTGGTCCACATACATACGGTTGTACTTGTACATGTATGGGTCCATTGACACCAGGATTTCCATTAGCTGATTACTGCTTTCCAATGTTTCTGCTTATTGTCATTTTTATAATATAATATTTGTATCGTTACAACCCCTAACTTGCACCAAAAGAATGTCGTGGTGCGTGGGAGAGGTTAAATGACCGGCAGAACTGGCTGCAACCAGGCTGGAACATAGTGAATGCTATTCATTGATTAGAAAATGCTTATTAAGTCCAAAAATAATTGACTTTCCAGTTCTCGTGTATTATCCTAGTCATGTTTTAGAATGCTTAAAATCCTAATCTGGCATGCAGACTAGAGACAGATCCATCTAGCTCAGTCTTACGTCTCTAAATAAGTATCATGCTTAGTTAAGTTACTAAAATGTTTATTCATACCAAGTCTTTTAACTTCATAATTATTGTAGGAAAATCTTAAATCCTAGATTACTATTAAGATTGATTTTCTTTTTTTTTTTTATTGTAGATTTATCAAGATATTTATAAATACATGGCGATTTGAGTGTGAGTGTTGATATTTCTGTGGTATTGTTTTAAAGGATGCAGGGTCCATTGCAGGCTTGGTTTGAAACGTAGGAACTTGTCCATTCTACCCTAAATGGACAGTTTGTAGGATATATTCAAAAAGGGGCAGCAACTTGTTACACGAGAACTTACTTTTAAGAGATGGTTTTCAATTCGTATTGCGCACTTGCTAGTTGCTACCATGCGCTCACATGAAAAGATCTATAATAGCATGTGTGAAATGAAGCTACTATAATTTTTTTGGTGCATAGCAGATATTTTATCGCTATATATTTTTAACTTGTTGATACAAAAGTCAACGTGTCATGGATAAAATTGACTTTTTAACTTTGGCTTGAAAATTGTCACAAGAACTTCTTTGTCTAACTTAGATGGTTAAATAAGATAATTCAGTTATTATAAATTTTCTTAAGTGTCTTTGATTCCTATCAATAAATAAAAAAAAATAGTAAGTTCATTTTTAAGTTTTTTAAAGTCAAGACAAAGAATAATTTGTTTAAACTAAAAGAGAAATTCTAATAATTTATTATTTTTAACGCACTTTTTTATCAACTAAAAATTATCTCATTTTATATTTAATAAATGAGTGTAATAATGTGTGAGGATTTAATGACTACGTAAATTTTTTTATTCTGTCAATATATAATTAATTTTCTCTTAATAAATCTCACTTAGATCATCGTACTAGAAAGAGTGTACTGGAAGCCTCTAAAATAAATTAATCAACATATTACATTTAAAAATGTTCTGCTGTACTGCTGCAGAACTCAACGTTTGTTTTTTATTCAAAATTAACATGATCGATCATATAAATATTTTTAGACATTGATATGGTTGTAAAATATTTAAGTCATGTTACACGTTGTATTCTGGATTTCTGATTGAATTGATACACTGCTCTAAGGAAACATTAGTGTCAGTTTGGCTCAAGCATCGTACACCTATTGGTTATTGGTAAATGGAGTAAAATAATTTACACCCAAAACAGCATAAACGGAGACCCGAGTACGCAGCTTTATTGCGTTTTGTTTTTTTGCAAAAGCGTAGATAGAAGCAAGAGAAGAAGATGATGCTGACGTGGCCAGCTTGCGCCGTTGAGGAAGAAAATAAGTGATCCTAAACCCGGAGGAAGGAGTATTATTCGTTTGACTTCACATATAAAAAAAATAAATAAGAGAATGTAAAAAAGTAGTATGTGTAAGTGTAAATATTATCGCTATACGCGCATTAAATATGCGCAGGAAGCACCACCAGCACTACTTCTCCGCTTCTTGCTAGTGTGCACCCTTGTTGCCTTGCGTGCGCCGGTTGCGCAGCCCCCTATCGTGCGCATCCCCCCCAATCACCTCACCGAAACTACTAACACCGTCATCACAATCGTTCACCAGCGCCACAGAACCCAGATCTCGGGTTCCACTCGCCCAGCCATGTCCAAGGCGCGTGTCTACACCGATGTCAACGTTCTCCGCCCCAAAGAGTACTGGGATTACGAGTCTCTCACCGTTCAATGGGGGTAATAATCTTCCCAACCCTGATATATTTTGTGGATTTCTCGTCTTAATTTGTTTCCGGAGCTTTCTGTTATGTTATGCTTCGATTTAGACACGATTAACAATGAATAGAGTAGAGATTCCGCCTTTTAGGTTAAGAACTGCTGAGTATGTGCTAGTTTCTTAGGTGTTTTTTTTTTTTTTTTTTGTTATTTTACGCGTTCTTGATTTTGAATACCTAGAGGTTCAACGATTTTATGTCACATTCCACTCAAATTATGCCGAACGATGCTGTTTATGTTATCATTATATCCTTTTGTTTGGATCTCTTGTCCTTGATATGTTTCATCTCTGCGATATTCTCAGATAAGCTGATTGAATATGAAGAAATCTCCTTGTGATTTGAAATTGGTTGATGCAATTGTTTTCTGGATTCTATTGTTAAAAATACTTATAAACATTGATGTGTCTCAGGACTGATTCTTGTGAGGATTTAGAATTTTTCATTCCAATTATGTTATTTATGAAATTTCTGTGTGCTCTTTTTCAGTGATCAAGATGATTATGAGGTTGTGCGCAAAGTGGGAAGGGGAAAGTACAGTGAGGTTTTTGAAGGCATAAATGTTAATAGCAATGAGCGTTGTATAATCAAGATTCTTAAGCCTGTCAAGAAAAAGAAGGTGACATTTTGTTTTTGCATTGTTGTTCTTTTCGACCTTTGGGACCTGGAGGCTGAATAAAGCCAGGCAGGGAAGGTTCTTTAGAACTGTTCTCTTAAAATTTGCATCATGGACAGTAATTTACATTACACTCAAATTTCTCACACACTCCTCACTATTTTCTTGTGAACTATTGAATAACAGATGGACCATTCTGGCACAATCTCCCTAACACAGTTGTGCAATAATTATTTTGAAAACAGAATAAAATAAATAAATAAACTTAAAATTCATCATAAGACATATTATAATCATTTTATTAACATAAATATATTGAAGAATTTTATCAGGCATAAAAACTTCTATCAATAAATAGGAGTTCACAGAAAAAAAATATATGGACATATAACATGATTAGTAAGAATGATTTCATAATTCATGATATAATTTTATTACATAGCTCTGGTATTATCATATTAGACTATACTTGATGAAAAAAATCTTTGAAAGTTATACTTTGAAATAAGACGATGGGCCTCAAAGTTCAAACTAGATGACTTTTTGTTGAAGAAAGATGTGTAGTGTAGTTTTGTTTCCCCTTAAAATATTGGAGGTAAGCTTGAAACATATGTATAAACTTCTCTTTTTGAAACAATAACAACAGCAAAGCCCTATCTTGCTAGGTGAGGTTGGCTACATGGATAACATGACACTATTTGACTCAGTTAAAAACCAATGTTTTAGCAATGTTATTTACCATGAGGTCCTTCTTGACCACTTTCTCCAATGTTCTTCTTGGCCTCCCTCTCCGCTTCACTTGACTAAAACCCATACTATTTATTGTTCTCACTAGTGTGTCTCAGGGTCTTCTTTGTACATGTCTAAATCACCTAATCGATTTTCTGTTATCTTTTTGTCGATTGGTTGTACACCAATCTCTCCGCATATACAATCATTTCTTATTTTGTATTTTTGGCCACACATTCATCTTAACTTTCTCATTTATGCTATTTCAACCTTTTTCTCTTGCTATCTCTTTAAATTCACTACCATAGAGTGTGGTAACAAATAATCCCTGATGCCTTTCTCCATTTTAGCCATCCCGCATTTATCCTATGTGTGGCATCCTCATTAATTTCCACTTCATTTTGTAGTATTGATCCCGGATATTTAAACTTGAAAAAATGTGGTATGACATTTTTTCCCATTTTTACTTCCATTCCATGTCACATTCTTCTTGTCTCTTGCTAAAATTACATTGCATATACTTTGCTCTACTCCTACTTAAGTAGAAACCCTTTGTTTCCCAAGTCTGTCTCCAAAGTTCAAGTTGCAAGTTAACTACTTTCCTTGGCTCCTCAATCAAAATTATATCATTTGCTAAAAACATACAATAAGGGATACACTTTTGTATGTCTTCAGTAAGCATATCTAATTAGACTAAACAAGGACTTAAGGTTTTGGGGGGGTCTACACTGAGAGAAGGACATAGTGTAGTTGTTGGTGCACTGCAGCAACCTGATTCTGCAAAATCTATTTTGGAAATTGGAATTGGTAGCCAAACCTTAATTCTAACCAGCGATGTGAATCATTTAGGGCATTAACAAATGCAACTTTGGTTCCAATCAGTGTTGTCAAATGGCGGCCATGGCGGAAAGGCGTGGCGGATTTTTGAAAAAATGCCACCGAATAGCGGTGGCATGGCGGGTTGCGAATGGCGGCGCCATGGCGGTCATGACGGTTATGGCGGCATGGCGGAAAATAGCGGATTTTTAGGTTTTATTTTCGCGGTAGGAGTTGGGTTGACCCGACCCAACCCTACCCGCTATTTTGTTCAAAAGCGCAGCCCTACCACGATGGACAGCACAGAACGCAGCCCCTCCCACGCGACCCAGCCACGACCCCGCACCCAGCCGCAACCCCGCAGCGACGACCCCGTGTTCCCCCCGCACGACCCAGCAACGACAACTCGACGAGCACCAGCGCACCATGCACACGGCGAACGGCGACGGCGACGGCGACGGCAACGGTGCTACAGTCTGCAAAGGACAGCAACGTGGTCCTGTTTTTGTTTTCCTTTTTTTGCTGTTGTTGTTCTGTTTTTTTTTCTTTCTATTTGACACCCCCTTTTTTTCTGTTCAGCCCTTTTTTTATGATATTTTTCTGTTTGACACCCCTTTTATTTTTTGTTCTGCTTTTTTTTTTTCTATTCAGCCCTTTTTTATGATATTTTTCTGTTTTACACCCCTTTTTCTGTTTTTATGCTTTTATCCTTTTGTTATTTTGAACTCTTGAATGAGTTTATTTGGTGTTGGTATTTGGTTATTATGAGAACTCATGAAACTTTTTTAGTTTATTTGAATGCGATCCATTGTTTTTTTTTATTTTTTATTTATATTTATTTTTTATCTATTGTTTTGTTAATATTTATATGTATATATAATTATATATATATATATATATATATATTTTTTTTTTTTGTCCGCCATGACGTCCGCCATTTTCCGCTACACCATCCGCCATATTTTTATGGTGGATTTTTGGCTTTCCGCCATGAACCGCCATCCGCCATTAACAACACTGGTTCCAATTTTTTTAGTAGGAACTACAAAGAGCTCCTCATATTTTTGGACTTTGTGATATATCTTTTAGTTTTTAGAAAAACTCTTGCAATTAGACTAAGTGGTTGAAGTCTTGTGTTAATTTGATTTTGTTTTTGGTTATATGGTGTTTCTTGTACTACTGCATTCAGTTCTTGTGAGATTTTTGTCTTACCTTCTGAGATCTTCAACATCATTTTGCAGATTAAAAGAGAGATAAAAATACTTCAGAACCTTTGTGGTGGCCCAAATATTGTCAAGCTTCTTGATATTGTCAGAGATCAGCACTCTAAAACTCCTAGCTTAATATTTGAGTATGTCAACAGTACAGATTTTAAAGTTTTGTATCCAACCTTGACTGATTATGACATACGCTATTACATATATGAGCTTCTTAAGGTAACGTGATCCTTCAATCTCTCATGGTATACCTTGACTGGTGCTCTGTGTCCTCTCCATAATGTATATATTGGAGTATCTTTGTCTTGGACAAGGCTTATATCAATTTTGCATCTGGTTCATGTGTATAGACATTTGCTTATGCATCATGGAAATTACTTTACATTTGCACAAATATGTGTCAAGGACCCTTTCTTGTTACTTGAATGCTTTAGTTTTGAATTGCAGGCCATAGATTACTGCCATTCTCAAGGCATAATGCATAGAGATGTCAAGCCTCATAATGTTATGATAGATCATGAATTACGGAAACTCCGCTTGATAGATTGGGGTCTTGCTGAATTTTATCATCCTGGAAAGGAATACAATGTTCGTGTGGCTTCAAGGTAATGTTCTGGACTCTGGCATATTATTGACCATGATCGCAACTCTTTCTAAAGTAAAATACTAAAATCAAAGGAAGATGTATACAATGGATGAGCCTGAGTATATTAGTATGTAGCATAAATCAAAATCAGTTAGGCATCCTTAGCTCGTTTAAGCATTAATTTTTCAATACAAATGGATTATTGGAATTGTTGCTTCCCAAGTAGTGGTATATCCACTAACATCATTCTGAAAATGTGGGAACTTGAGAAAACAGTGCATCAATAATACAAAATCTAGCCCTACTATAATTTTTTTTAACAGAAATACAGGTCTAGAAGTGATTTCTTTCTTGGTCTACTCTATTGCTACTAAACATAGTGACTCTTAGAACTTGCACAAAGTATATTGTAAATTACTTCAACCAGTTTATGCGAGATAAATATTAAATATTACATAAATTCCATTATTAGTTAACCTAGTGTTCAAATAAATCACCCTATTTAATTATATAAAGATTCTCAATTCCTTGTTTGGGGCAATTTTTAGTTTTGAAATTTTTACAAACAAACCAGTTCTTAGCTTTATGATTTTAGTTTCAATTTTTTGTGTTTTTGTTTTGAAATTTTAATACCAAATTTCAAATCCAAACTATAAAATCAGTCCTTATTTATTTGGTGGTGATGATGGGGTGATGGTTGGGGTAGGGGATGATGGAGGTGCTAGCCTATGGTGGTGGTCATAGTGATAGCGACAATGATGGTAGTGGAAACCAATGGTGGTTGTGGCAGCAGCAGCAGTGCGGATGATACTGGTAGTGGTGGCGGCCGGCAATGGTGGTTAACTAGTAATGGTGGCAGCCGGCAATGGTGGTTAACTAGTGATGGCAGCAGAAATGTAATGGTTAGTGGTGTTATGTTCGTGGTGATATAAGGTTGGGGGAAGGAACTATGGTGGTAACAACCAACAGTGAGGTGATGGTTGGTGTTGGTTGCAGTGGCAACAATAGTTTATCAGTGGTGGTTGCAACAATGATGATGGTATTAGCTCAGGTGGAGGAGCGATGCCACCACCAATGGTGGGGGAGGCAATGATGATGGTGGTAGCAACTAATGGTGGTGGTGATTATGGAGGCAGCAGTCAGTGGTAGTGGTGGTGACAGTGGCATGATTTATTGGCAATGTTTGCAGTATCAACAGTAGTGGTGGTAGGTGGGTGAACAATGAAGGTGGCAAAGGAAATCAATTGTGATGGTTGTGGTAGTGACAGTGGCAGCAGCAATGAGAGTTGCAATGGTGGTGGCTTTGGCGGCAATTGCATCAGAAACAGTGGAGGTTGGACTAGTGGTGGTGATGGTGGGTAATGGCAGTGGTAGTGACGTTAGTATATGGGTTTTTTCGAAGGGATTGGGGGATTGAATGAGTTGTTTTTATGACAGGACCAAAAATCAAAATAACTTTTTGGTTTTAAAAAATGAGTTACAAGTGTTTTATAATTCAGTAAAATATTACTTCAGCTCCATTTTAGCTAAGCATATTTTATTTTTAAATTTGCGTTTAAAACCCAGAAACTAAAACCATGTAACCACCCTTATGCTTTTTGTCTATAGTTTCTTGTAAGAGACTCTCCTTAAATGTTTGCCAATGCATTATATTTTCAGCTACATTTTTTGTTTAATCTTTAAAGAGGCATTCTATAAACAACTATTAGACTATTCTTTCAGAAGCTTATAATACACTACTCTCTTCCCAATCATGCATTATAGAATGAGTACTTGTAAAGGATTATTGTGCAAGAGTGTTATCAAAAGCCACAGGTGAAATAGTTCAGGCATATTTTTAATTGACACTGAAGCAGTTTGACCTTAATGATGCAGATCTGATGTAGCAAGCTAGCAGGCTAATATGCAACATGCCAAAGTGAACATACTTTTAAGATTTGTTAAATAAGCGCAATTTCCTCATTTAATCACAGTTCCTGCTAAGCAATTTAAAGGGATTTTGAGTGTATTAGGCATAGCTGAAGATATTAAAAACATAACAATGAGTCATTTGTTGCCATGTATGAGAACTGTTAGGTAAAAGGGATAAGGAAGAACAAATGGGGTTCGAAGAATTCTTTGCTGGGGCACCATGAACTGAGGTTTTAATTCTTGTTTGGTGGTATTCTCATTTTTCCCAACTACCCCTCCACCCCCCCTCTTTTCTGTTTTTCCAGCTGAAAATACCCAAGTTCATTTCTGTAGTCATGCAAATTTCTGTCAACTCATATTAGTAGCATATTTTAGGTCCCTAATCTTCCACTTGGTTTATACTATATAATCATATAGAAATTCTCAGCTTCCTTCTAGGCCAGCATTAATTTACTGTTGTAATTCTCCTTTTAATTTGCTTATATTTGTTAGTTAGAGATAAACTTGACAAAGGAAAAATGATCATATAAATTTTCCTAGACTTCTACGATATTGCTATGTGAGGGTGAGTTTTGGAAGTTTTTGAATGACACTGCCAAAAACATGTCATGTGCTATGCTTTTATTTCTCAGATACTTTAAGGGCCCTGAACTTCTAGTTGATTTACAAGACTATGACTACTCATTAGACATGTGGAGTCTTGGCTGCATGTTTGCTGGAATGGTGAGAATTATAGCTATAGGCTACAACTTACTGGTTATATGTGACATGCTCTTGGCATTATTTGATATGAAGTCTAATTTTGAATCTACATGTACAAAATCGTGTAATTCTGGGTTTGATCATCTTACTTCATGTAGATATTTCGCAAGGAACCTTTCTTTTATGGTCACGACAACCATGACCAGCTTGTCAAAATAGCTAAGGTAACATTTATGGAGGTTCAGCAGTGTCTAAAATTGCAAAATTATCTTGTTGATGCTGTGCAAGTTAATGCCTTGTTTTAGTTTCTGACTATAATATTTTATCTTTTATTATACGGGATAATTAAGTATGCCTAAATTATTTCCTGTTGTTTTGCATTCTAAAAGATTGAATTCTAGACCACTTGCCCCTTCCTAGATACTTTTCTTTCCAGATCTGGGGATTTCATTGTCTTTTTTTTTTTTTTATGTTAATCCGCAGGTGCTTGGGACTGATGAACTGAACGCATATCTGAATAAGTATCATCTGGAGCTTGATCCTCAACTTGATGCACTGGTTGGGAGGTATCATCTTCTATTGGATTATTTGCATATTTCATAGCAAGTTTGATTTAGTGAATCCACAACTTTCTGTAACTATCTTCCATGGCAATTTAGTACCTCATCTCACTCTCTGCTCTCTTAGTCTATGCGTGGTTTCCTGTTTGTGGAGCTCCAAACTCGGTTTGGAGAGTAAACTTATTTTGGTGACATGTTTGGTTACTTCCAAAAGTACGTATGCACATGAAAATTTTGTCTGGAAACTCAATTTTGTAGAGGCAAGACTTGGGTTGCTTTTGTAAACTCAGTTTACGAGAAACTTAAGTTTCCAGACTTTAATCCAAACATGAACTTAGAATTCTACTGCTTTTATTTTGTCCTTGTCTCTTTCTCTTCATGATAGTATTACTATATTTACACTTTTTTTTTATGTTAACACTATTACCTTTTTTCCAGGCACAGTCGCAAGCCTTGGTCTAAATTTATCAATGCAGATAATCAACATCTTGTGTCTCCTGAGGTAATTTAATCCATGTTCCAACATGTCATTCGGACCTAACCAATTAGTTTATACTGTAATTTATCAATTCTTTGTTATTGGTTTTAATTATTTCAATATATCGGACATGCAGGCAATTGATTTTCTTGATAAACTCCTTCGATACGATCACCAGGACAGGTTAACAGCAAGAGAAGCAATGGTAATAATAAAGAGCTCATTAATTTAGCATAACATGGTTATTTTGTTGTGTATTGCTTAATTTGCACAATATTTTATGATCTTTTGATTTAACATTTTTTTTTATTTGATGTATTCCCGCAGGCACATCCATATTTCTCTCAAGTAAGGGCAGCTGAAAGTAGCAGAATGAGGACACAGTAACTTAAAACATTTTTGGATCCATAAACCTGAGTTCACATATGTGGGATTGTTTTATAATACCCTAAAATGTGGCATGGTTGCCTTCTGTTAAAATTATAGTTTGTTAGTTTTGTTGTGGAATGTAACAATATCATATCTTGTTCCAGCTGAATAATTTGTTAGCCTGTTGTTGAAAATTCAAATTTTATATTAAAAAGGTTGTGATTATAAACTGTAATAGCTTTAAGCATGTGTAGTTTTTTTTTTTTTTGAGAGAGAGAATGTTTAGTTTTTCTTAATGCTCTGTAAAAAGTTTTTTTTTTAACTTTAATAAAGTTTCTGATAAAAAAACTCTTCTAAATACGAAATAAACTAATTTAAATACACAATGAGAATTTCCCTCTACACCGCTATTTTCAAGAATACATCAGTGCCCTGATTCATCCTTTCCATAAAGATTTAGAACATGTTTTGATGAAAGTTCATAAATTTTAGTTTGAATTTCATTTCAGTTTGCAAAAGCATTTTTTTTATTTCTATTTTAAATTGAGTTTTAAGACAAAATTAAGGTAAAACTTAATTTATAATTAAACTTGGAATTTTTTCAGTTTTATTTTTGAAAGGACGTTGAGAACTTTTCATCTGAAAACCAAACATGTTTTTATCCTTTGCTAAACTCATTTGCTGTATATGATGATTTTGGGAAAACTGTGCCTTAATCGGGGATTAGATCATTATAGGAATGAAGGGTCAAATACATGTTTGCCATCTTCAGCTTCACCTGATCAGGCATAACTGCCAAACATAAGTGTGCAATGCATCGTCAGAGGAAATACCTTGAGAGTTTAATCTTATTTAGATACCATCTTAATGTCACTAGGCAGGACAACGACGCAGGGTATGATTTAATGTTGAAGAAAATGAGAAATGTTAAATGCCAGTTTGACAACGTCCAGAAGATTTTTGATTTTAGATCTCCGCCATCATTGACCTTTGTTTTCTTATCAACACCGTCACCATTGATTCAAGCCGCCTTATATTAGTAGCCGGTAAGGGTAAGTTCAGGAGTTTAAGAGTTTGGCGCCTCTTTTTTTTTTTTTTTTTTTATAAAGGAACAAACTCATTATTTCATTCATAATAATAGCATCAACTTAGGAATGAATTCATGACTAACATAAAATCTTGACGCTCTTGTTAGAAAATGAGCAACTTGATTAGCTTGCCTTCAGACTAAACTCATTTTAGAGTTCTTCATATTCTACACCGTAGCAACATTTTCTAACAAAAGGATACCAAATTTTGAAAGATTTGGTCTTTTGCAAAAGAAAACATCAAAAACTTGCTTGCAATCTACTTCCAAAAATACGAGATGGAATTTTTGCCGAACTCGCATATTATTTCCTCTACCCATGTTCCATCTCATGTCTATCTTTACAACTGCTCATGGAGTATAGATACTATGTCGAGCAAAGCTTCGTTTATGGCCCAAGCTAACCTCCAAAAAATTCCCTCGTGAAAAGTATTTAGCTTTGAAAACACGAGTTACGGTAGCATCATGATTGGTTGAAAATTGCTAACCTTCCCTAACATGGAAAAGTTAGAACCATAAAGATGTCGAAAGGAATATCCTTGCTCATCTTTCTGTTTAGACCTCACCTGATGTGACAAATACTCTCAACTCATCAAATTAATATCTTTGTTTACCAAGATAAATCAAGACCCAGAGTCACTCTTATTTCATCAATTCTTCTAGAATATATCTCTGTTTCACACATAAAATTTGCATTCGATTGGTACGTCCAAATGAGGTCACGAAGGTAAAGAATTGGTAAGTTCAGATGAGGTCGGAAAGGTAAAGAATTGCACTCAGGTTGTCCAGGTCTCGACAGTTCCAACTTTAGAAACTCATTGTCCTTGACAAGCCTGGTTGTCGGGTCCATCATTAAAAAAGGATCAACAACTATGAGAGAGGAGGAAGAAGAATTAGGGTTTCCATCTTGAGAAACTTTCATGGAGTTAGTATGAATTATAACATTAATTTCCATTTCCTCAAAATGGAGTTTGGCATTCTTAAGTCATGATATGCCACAAGTGTCAATAAAAGTTCTCAATTAGTTAAAGTAGTGAAAAATAATTTTACATTATCATTCAATAATAAATCATTGTTAATATAATTTTTAAGTAATTATTATAAAAATTAATAAATAAACTTATTATATTCAATAATTTGTGATTGAATTGCATGCGAGTGCATAGTCATTATATTTAGTGATAACCTACAAATAAAAGACTGCCAACAAAGATTGATAGCCTATTTATATTTAGACGATGATTTTCATTCTACTAGTTGAATCAACCATCGTTACCAGATGCAACATAGATTTCATTAAAAACTTTCCAATTAAGCATACTAAATGAAAAAGGTATAGGAAATTTGGATTTAGATTTCTTGAAGGCAATCGAAAAATCTCACATTATGGTGCAATCTTTTTCAGGAAATTTGAAGTCCCTTGTACTAAACTCACGGTGGCGTTGACACTGATCGTACAGTGTGAAGAATGTCTACACTGATCGTACACTGTGAAGAATCTCTACACTGATAGTACACTGATCGTATAGGAGATACAACGATTGAGTAACAACATTGTTGGCAGTTGTGTATGTGGCTACGGTAGGTTTTGGTTTTATCTTCTTGAAAAGTAGACGTTCCTCCAATTGATTTACGTGAAATTCTTTTTTCTTTTCCTTGATTAGAAAAAGCTACTTTAATTTTTTTAAATTTTCTCTAAAATTATATTTAACTCGACTGCTCTTTCTTAGAAAACTAGCAACCAGCCAAATACAATCTAAATTGCTAGTCGTTGTCCCTACGTAATTTGATATGGAGGTAACGCGTGCAGAGTGTGGACTCTCCTCAACAGTGGTTGTCAATGTTGTGTACGGATGTCCATATAAGGAACATAAAATTCTCACCAGTCACCATGCAGCTGTTGTTTTCTTTACATTGTATTTATCTATATCACATGCCATGGTTGTGTTCTGGGAATTTCAATATTATTCAGAGTCAACAAAACACTTGGCTGTAGAGTTTTGAATGTTATTTTGACATCAAACTTCGAGATTTACTTGATTCCTGTCCACTTCACCATTTCGGTTTCTCAGGAACCATATTCTCTTGGTCATAAGATAGAGGGAGGGGAATTTCTGTCAAGCTTGGCTTGACAAAGCTCTCAACTAATTTTTCTTGGTCTTGAGTTATTCACTTACTATGCAGCTATTCATCTTCCTTACTATCAATGTGTCCACGCACAAATTATATTTGCTTTCGGGGCTAAGAAAAATAGAAAGATGCAAATAAGATATCAAGGTTTGAAGATTTTTTACCAAAAAAATTGGGTGGTGTCGAAGGCCTAGAGAATACAGCCTTGTGCAAGATAATAAGTATTGAAAGAGTCAAACATTTTCATGTAATCTATGATTCTGTAAGAAGCTTAATATTGACACTAATGATCATTCATAAGTTACAATTTGACAAAAAAAGAGAAAATTAACATAGTTTCTCACACTTGAACAATGGAAAAACTTACTAATTATCCCCTCTCGTCTCTCACTACCCCTGAAGACACAAACACACAGACATATTTTATATTAAAAGAAATTGAAGATCTATGTGGATAGAGACTGTAGAACAGGCCATATATTGATATCATGTCTCAACATGAACTCTTTCACTTTTTAAGATGAGGAAAACAAACATAGAGATCAGATTTGGGGTGTTTGGCTTCAGCATGCTCCTTACACTTCACTTCTGATGTGGTGCATATAAATGTTTGCATGCACACCTTACACTGCAATCATCCATCACAACATTATAATTAGTAAAGAGCTCCATTATACTGAGTCACTACAGTTTATGCAATGAGAGAGGAAGAGCTCCCCCGTATAGGAGATCCAAAACCAAACCATCAATAGATTAAGATATCACACATCTATAATCAAGTCTTAAAAAATGTGCAAACAATTTGACATTATTGTGAGGAACATCATTCATGAAGTGTAAATTAAATGTAAATAATCTGACAGAAGAGTATCTCCCAAGATAGATTGAAAAAGAAAACAATTATTAGGTTGACATAATGTAGTATACAGTTTATGCATTAGACAAATAGGACACACTTCAAATGAACTGCATTTTTTTTACTAAATGTAAAATCATAACAATAACAAAGAATCAATCGCTCAGGCCTTGTTTCAATAAACTTCTCAATATGTACTTATGGGAGAAGAAAATAAGATAAAAATGAATTAATCATCTGATTCTTCTCCCATAAGTTAAAATTGACTTATGGGTAAGCTAATTTATAAAAGCCCTGATTGGATTAGCTTCTCCAAAACACTGATTTTGACTTATGCATTAGCTAAATTTTAGGTTATAGAAGAAGCTTATTTCATTTTTCTTTCTTATTTTCTTCTCTTACAAGTGCTTATGGAGACACTTATCCAAACAGAGCCTAATTCATTCTACCTCCTTATTTTCTTCTACTAAGTGTTTACTGAAAAGTTTTATCCAAACAGGGCCTCAGTGATAAGCATATACAATATATTAGTAGCCAAACAAAATTCGATGAATTTCAAAAGGCACCAATTGCTGAATAACAACTTAAAAGTTAGGATTAAAAAAAAACACAACAAGGTGACTTTATTAGAGAGATTTCTCTCAGAAAGAGAAGTAAATAGTAAAAGAGTTCCGGCTAAGTATTTAAGCATTAACAGTGTTCTCTCATGAACTTAACATAATTTTTAAAGCTTCTATTTTTCAGCCATCATATTTTACAGCGCTCTAATTTCACAATCTTTGTTACGAACAAAGGGTTGTAATATGACACAAAGAACAAAACAGCGGAAATTAACCTGAATAGACATAGCTTTCTTGTTTGAATCCAACTGGCTCCCTGCACACACATCCCAAACGATTGCTAATTAAAATCAACAACTCCATCAGATCTAAGTTCTAACACATAAAGCCCCGATTATTTTCAAGGGAATTTCTTTTTTAGTCAAACAATTTTGGTTTGCTCCTAAAACTTGAGGTATTCGAAAAAAAGAGAGACAGAGAGAGAAATTACCCTTAGCCGCTGCTTTCTGCTTCTCGAGATTCTTCTCGCGAGCCATCTTTGACTTCTGGGCATTGCCTCCTCCCATGTCTGAGTCTGACTGATCCAAAATGCAAAACCCTAACTTTTTTTCTCTCCGAGGATTTGAGTTATGAGTGTTGAATGGAGGAAGGAAAGAATATATATGAACAAGTGATTCTCACATACACGCAATTGTTTTGTTTGGTTCATTAATTGTGGGTTTTAGTGCGCTTTTAAGGAACTATTTTTCCACACAGGTGTCCGGGATCCTTACGTGGCATATGTGTCAGCACTTAGCAACGTAATCTAATCTAATATCTAATCTAATATCTAATATAAAAGAGTAGTATGGTGAAATGTTCAAAATGGACATCCTTATTTATTGACACCTATCCCCTTTTAAGGTTATTTTTGTCAATTCACGCATTCTACGTGTGACATGCATTGTGGCATGCATTGCAAGGCAATAAGACACCTTCCGTTCCCTCAACTCAGAATGAAAATAAAGTTAAGTGAAATAATATGTCATTATTGTCAATGCCAAGTTAAAAGTCACCATTAGTTACAGTAAAATTAACTATTCACACAAGCTTGCTTGCTTACTATGTAGTGTAATGTATAATATAGTGGTTTTGTCATCATGCGATGTTAAACACAGTGGTCTGTAGAAATGTCCAAAATGGACATCATTATTTGTTAGGCAGTAAGGCACCTTCAATTCCCTTAACTCAAGAATGAAAATAGAGTTAAGTGGAATAATATGTCATTATTGTCAATGCCAACTTAAAAGTCACTGTCAGTAAAATTAGTTGCTCACATAGGCTTGCTTGCTTACTGTGCAGTGTAATGTAGTGGTTTTGTCATTATGCGAAGTTAAACACACAAGCTTCACAAAAGGAGGAACGACTCAGAACTAGAAAAAATAGCTCATAAACTCTGCAGAATCAGAGAGAGAGTTAGTATTTATTAAATTGAAGGAAACATCCGAAGGTTATAAAGAGAAAGAGAGGGGCATGGCGGCACTTTCAATGCAATGGTAGCGATAAATAACTGTGGTATTTTGATCTTCTTACCTTTATTTACAAAAAAAAAAAAAAGGGAAGTGCAGATCACGTGTAATAGTACTGGAAGTGCATATTTTGACTGGAAAGAGAAGAAAATAAAAAAACTATCTATAAGCTAGGAAAAATAAAAATTAAAAGTTCTCTCTTTCTCTCCCATCTAAGATAGAAAAACGAAAAAAAATAGTAGCCTGTGAAACTTATCTCCATTATAGACTACAAGACCAGATAGGACACAATGGTAAGAAAAATCGTCGTTCTTCTCTCCCTCAATCCTAAGCTTTCATTTCTCTTTTCATCATCTCTCTTGGTCGGTGTTGTATTTTGGGTTTCTGTTAGGGTTTCATGGTTTAAATCTATGTAAATGAGTAATTTTAATGGGTTTTTGTTTGGGTTTTGTTTCACTGCTGCTTTTTGAGTTTAGGGTCTCTACAACGTTCGCTATTGCTCTTTGAGTTTAGGATTTTCATTTCATTCTTTACAACATCGACATTGAAGAGTCCAATAGAAACGGTATTATTTTGCTACCCATTTTTTTTCCTTAAGCATTTTCTTGGTTTTGTTCTTTTTCAGTGAGAGCTTCTCCATCGAGAGAGATGCAAAGGTTTTCTCTACAACATTAACCCCAAAGAGTCCAGTATTGACCTAAGAAACAGTATTCTTCTGCTACCCAGATCTTTTTTTTTTCCTTAATCATTTGCTTGGTTTTGTTCTTTTTCAATGAAAGCGCTTCTCTCCATCGAGAGATACAAAGGTATTCTTTACACATCAACATCATAACGTCCAATACAAACGCTATTATCTTGCTTCCCACTTTTTTTTCTGAGACATAGGAGGGAGAGAAGAGAATATAGACAGGGAAAGTAAGATAGTTCTAAGTTGATAGCAAAACAACATAAAACTCAATATGAACTGGGATTAAGTATCGATTCATGGGTGACAGTGATGTTTTGCTTCTTCAAAAAACAATGTGTCTAAAACATTCAATATTTACCGTGAATGGATTAATGAAGCCAATTATGTGTTCAATTTTTTGAAGGATATTTTTTCTGAATCCACTTGGCTGTAGAGAATTGGTTTCTCTCTTCCTATTTTTATCATTCTTCCATTTTTGAATGAGTCAACCCATGTGTACCTCCTTGGTAAGTTAGCTAAGACAAAATGAGCTGAGAAATAGGATATTGTTGAAAACTTGATTACCCTTCCTCTATTGTCATGTTATTGTTAAGTGTTTATTTTTTTGCTCTTGACTTTGTTCCAGTGCCTATTGTTTAATCTTTTTGACCCTTTTGGCTAACAACATAATTGTGCTTGCTGTTGTGATGTTATGATTCAGATTTGTTTTTTATTTTTCAATTTTTTCAACCATTTTAAAAAAATGCATTATTATCCATATTTCTTCCAATTTACTTCTCCTATTCTAAATCTTTTGTAATAATTGGTGATCTAATTTTTGTTACATTTTTAAATAGAAAGATGGCTTGCATTACAAACAAGATAAAAGATATAAATGGATCTAAAGAAACCCTGAAACTTGCTATTAGAATAACTGATCTTTAGTTTGTTGGAACACGGGACAAGTCCGAGCAAGCAGAGATGGTTATAGTAGATTCCAATGTATCATAATTATTTTACATTTTTTTAGTTTTGTCCTTTAGTATATTATTTTTTTCACTAACCATTTGTTACATGCTTTGCCATAAGCAGGGTGACCAAATTCATGCAGTTTGTAAGCGAGACCAACTCAAGTCTTGGAAGCCAATTTTGAAAGAGAATTGTACTTATATGATGCACAATTTTAAAGTGGTCAAGAATGACGGTCAATATAGAATTTGTGCACACCCGCATAAATTGATCTTTATTGGAGTGACTGTTATTATATAAACTAATTTGGTTAATGTGCCTTTAAAAACACATAGTTTTATGAAATTTGCCAATGTCATTAGCAGTAACTTTGAGCGCGATTTGTTAGTTGGTGAGTGCAGCTATTCTTTAGGCCCTCATCTTTAAATCTTTCTTGCAAACATAAAAGTCATCTTTTTATAACATGTTTTTATTTTTTATGGTTGATTAGACATTATTGGTGTAGTTGATGAGGTGGTCTTCCAACAGATTTCATCGGAGAATACGAGGATTGTTTTTAAACTAAAGGACTTGAGGTTGTATCATTTAGTTTATTCCTACATTTGAAATTGTGGTTTTTATATGCTACACTCCACTGACAATGTATGTATGTTTTCAAACTACATAATATATGGTTGAGTGATATATTTTTATGAGTAATTTAAATTTACGTTCATCTTGGATTATCTAATTTTTCTCTTAATGTCATTTGTTTATAATAGTGAACAATTGGTGTCTAGGAAGATTATTGCTTGCAATTCTTAGAGTATTTAAATGAGTGTAATAGTGAAGGACCAATAATTATTCTGCTGACCCATGCTAGAATTTAAGAATCACAAGGTATTGTGTTATGTGCAATTATTACATTATTCTATTGTTTAAATGTCATCTTATGTTCCTCTTTTTTTCATTTATAGGGTCATACCCAACAACAATAAGTAACTCATTAAAAGCCTCAAAATTACTTATAAACCAACCAATGCCCGAAATTGAAGAATTCAAACAAAGGTTTTTAGTTTTATGGTTGGGTTGGTTTGATTATGTTTGTTTTTGCCTTTAATATGAATTCTCATTTTGTAGACGTACCGAATTAAAAATCACGGTCCGCCCAGTTCTCACGTCTCGCAGTCAAGCAAGTTCACAACTTTCCGATTCTAGCCACATTTCAGCAAAGGATAGATTTTTTTTTTTTACAAAGCTGAGGCAAAGAGTCTTTCTGAGATAAACAAAATCTTGCATTATTTTGTAAAAAAAAAAAAAAGATCTTACTTATCAATCCAATTACTCTTTTCTTCTGTCCAGGGAATCGTTTGTGTAACCGTGGGTACCATTGGTAGAATTGTTATGGAAAATCATTCATGGTGTTATGCAGCTTGCATCCAGTGTAACAAGAAAACTAATATAGACAATACTCCCTTCACATGTGCATGCGGCAAATATAATCAACAAGCTATGTTGAGGTGATTGATAGGTTTTTTTTTTTTACTTTACATTGCTTTTATGTGCATGTTAATTTTTATCTATTCTTTCTGTTGTTAGGTATAGGCTTGAGGTCATGGTTTACCACAAGGAAGAATGCACAAAATTTTTGCTCTCAAACCGTGAATGCACAGACCTAATTGGTCAGTCAGTTGATGAAGTTAATAGGTTAAAGATAGCAGGAATACATATGGAAGCTACAGGCTGAATTTTAATTTTTTCGATTTTTTTTCATGATGGATAAATTTAACTATTAACCTATCTTATACACTTGCATTTACCTTGTGTTTGGATCAAGAATTTCAAAATTTCAAGGAATTTGAATTGCTTTGATTTTCATTTCCTTCATTTTTCAAATGCTTTGTTTGGATAAATCAATTCAAATTTCTTCCATTTTAAATTCTTTGTTTAGATAGGACAATTCAATTTTCTCCATATGCAAAATTTTAATTTTATATTTTAAATAGATGAAATTTTAATATTAAACTTTATAGAAAATAAACACAATCTAATTTTGAAATATTAATAAAAAAATATTTTCAATTTTTAATAATTTTAACTAGGGTTGTTTTGTCTAAGCACAACTAGTGATGTTTTCAAACCGACATCAACCAAGGCTATTTTTCAGTTGACATCAAATAAGATTTTTTTTGTCAAAGTATGCCGAGAATATTTGTCAACTAACGTCAGCCGGGACTATTTTTTTGCTAACGTTAGTTGAGTCTATTTTTCAGTCGATGTTGGCTAGATTTTTTTACCAACGTTGGCTAGGGTTTGTTTGGTCGACATCGGCTAGGGTCTTTTTGAACGACATTGACCAAGGCTATTTTTAGCCAACATCAGCCTAAAAAATCCTAGCAGGCGTTGACAAAAAAATCTACCCACTATCGGCTAAAAAATAGCTTGGTTGATGCCAACCAATAGAACCTACCCGATGTCGGTTGAAAAACATCATTGATCAACGTTAGCCGAAAAATCCCTGGTCAAAGTTCGCTAAAAAATAGCCCTGACCAATGTCAGACAAAAAACCCTACCCAACATCGGCTATAAAATAGCCTTGGCTAATGTTGGCTAAAAAATAGCTCTGATCGATGTCGACAAAAAAAAACTCAAGTGGATGTCGACTGTAAGAACCTAGTCGATGTCGACTAAAAATAGTCATGTCCGATGTCGGTCAAAAATACCTAGCTGGTGTTAACAGAAAAAACCCTAGCCAACATCAACCAAAAAACCTAGTTAATGTGGTTAAGAAATAGCTCTGGCTTATGTCAACCAAAAAACCCTAGTCAATGTTAACAAAAAAAGCCTAATCGACGTTGACTAAGAAAATCTAGTTGACATCAGCCAAAACACCCTAGCTAACATCGGCAAAAAAATAACCCTAGCCGATATTGGCTAAAAAATAGCTTTGGGTAATGTTGGCTGGAAAAACTTAGCTGACATCGACTGAAAAACCCTAACAGGTGTCTACTCAAAAGTTAGTCATGACTGATGTCAGTAGAAAAAATCTAGCCAACGTCGGCTAAAAAAAAATCATTGGTCAACTTCAATTAAAAAAACCTGGATGACAATGACCAAAAAAATCTTTGGCCGACGTTAGCAAAAATTTCCCATGACTGACGTCAGTGAGAAAATAACCCTAATCAACATCATCTAAAAAAATCTTAGTCGATATCGACAAAAAATAGTTTTTGTTGACATTATACAAAAAAATTCTGACAGAAAAAACCTCGCCCAACGTCAGTGAAAAACAACTTATGTTGATATCGGCCATAAAAACTTTGATCATCCGTAGTTGTGAGTGTTGAGCGAGAAAGAGTCACAAGCAAGAACGTGAGTTAGAGTGAGCATTTCCGAAAAAAGAATCTCAAATTCTATATTTTTTGAGAGAATTTGAAATCTCACTGTTTTAGTCAATCAAAATGATTCATAAAAATATTAAAAATTAAATCTTCTTTCAAATACTCTATCCAAACAAGCTATTTTATCATGAATCATTTTAAATTCCTTGAAAAAATAAATTCTCTTGTTAAATTGCTCCACCCAAACACACCATTAAAGTCAAGGTCCAACCAAAGTTGAGGAATTTTGTTGTTTTAAGATACTTATTTGACTTAGATTTGATAAACACCATAGTAGACTTACTACGAGATGCTCAGGTACTATTTTGTGGAAATTTTTAATGTGTAAATTCAAGCTATAATTTATAACATGCTTAATTGATATTTTAATACTCATTGCCATACATAAATATTATAGTTATATTCATTTAATCTTTTTTGTTCCAACTATGTTTCTGTATATGATGTAGGCACCTTGCAAGGTTCATTTTCCATTCTCTGGTACTACTAATGATCCTCTCGAGTATGAGACTGAAAGTACAAAATTTAATCTTTCAGTTTTGCATTCATAATTGTGGAAACTATCACATTCTTAAACTGCATTAATGTTAACTTTTAATAAAACAAAAAATTACTTCATCTTTTACACAACAATCAGTATCTACAACAACATATCATGATCCACTTCTCGGAGTTCACAGATTTCACCTGCTCAACTTTCATCTAACAAATTAGCAAAGCATGTTAAAATTGAGTAGATGTGGTTACTTGCAAAATATATAAACACTCCCTAAGAAGCCTATTTTTGTGTAGGATGCCTAACTATGGTTCATGAAAAATTATTGTATTTTATCTAATGAATGTAGGATATATGAATTATTACATATTCTAAATATGAATTACTACATGACTGTTATGCATTTTAAATTGTACTTGCACCTTAATTAATTGCTATCAGGAAAATATATTTTACACTTTTAACCATGATATTTTGCAAATTAAATCATATTTGTGGGTCCTATTTTTCTCATGACAAGGCTCTGTTGGATTAGCTGTAATGTTATTTACAGAGGTTAATAGAGATGCATTGATAGTGTGTGAACCTTTATATTATATTATCAATTAGTAAAAAGATTGTTACTTCACTTTGTGCATGCATAAACTATAATCAACAAGTTGTGTTGAAGTGATTGATAGACTTTTTTTACTTATTGCTTCTATGTGCATCTTAATTTTTATCTATTCCTTCTGTCGTCAAGTATAGACTTGAGGTCATGGTTTTAAAAAGTATTGTTAACATAATTTGTGACATAATTATTATAAAATAAATCAAGTTATCGTATATAATTTATGACTTCTCAATACGGTGATTTATAACTTGATGACTTCAATCGTATGGGCAAAAAACTGGATGCATCTTTGCATGTATTATTTGCTTATTTATATATTAAATTTTTACAATAAAATGATGAATTATACAAAGTATAAAATTGTAAAATAAAAAACATAAAAAAATATATACTGGCATAAGCAACGTAATAAAAATTAAGGACAAAAAAAGCAGTGAATAAAAAAATAGATACAATAAAGTTATCTTTATTATTTTATAAAAATTTAGATAGAATAATTTTATCTTTACTATTTTATTTTAAAATTATTTTTGTTATAACAAATTGAATATTAACACAAAAGATTTTAGCAAAGATGGTAAATAATATATTGATAAAGTGTACACAGTTTCATTCTCTCAATCCAATGCCATCGATTAAAATTTAGTGCGTATTTGTAAGTTTATTTTAGGATATTTTAGTATTACAAACCTAATTTTTTATAATAAAAAAATTAAAATGAATTTATTTATGTTTGAAAGTTTATTGTTAAAAATAAAAAAATAAAAACATGTTTGTAGCTGGCACACTACTTCTTCCATCCGCATAACCTTTCATTTCAAAGTCAACAAAGACATGCTTTATGGGATTGATTGTTAACAATAACCCTTATATTATTTATGTTTTTCTCCTGATAAAAAAAGTAGGACGAGAAGAACACAATAAGAAACAAAAAAAACATTAAAATTTTTTATCTTATTTATATTTACATAGATTTATAGATATATTATATGATTCACATTTTATAAAGTTTAGCCATCTTTTCATACTTTTATCATGCTTATAGAGTCTTGTGTTAGTGTGCAGTGCATTTAATTCCTTTCCATTCTCCTTAGCGTCATATGATTGGTCCTTTCCCTTACCTTCCTTTTGTCTCATCCTTTTATAATCTTCATCTCCCAGTTCCTTGCAACAATCACCATCTTTCCACCTTTAAACACAAATCTCCAACAAGAACACACATTATCAATTTAATGGATGATCATGAATATACAAATAAGTAAAATGCAACAAATGACAGGATGAAAAGAAAACGTATCATGGAGCAAAAATGAGATACTCAATTTCACTTCCCAGTCCAGTCAAGTATACACCCTGCTCCACAAAACCAAGTAGCATCACAAAGCAAAATTAACTTACCTTATCTGCAGAAAAAAGACTCAAATGCAAACCCGAGCTCAACTAAGCTTGATATTAAAAGAAGCACAAATGCACATCATTTGGATCCACCCACACAAAACTAAAGTAAGAAATACTTTTGAAAAGTGTTAAAAGATGAGTTTGCCTTAGCTAATTACTATCTTTTAAATATTTTAGACTTAGGAAAAAATGTTGTACTATGAATTTATTTGTAGAAGGTAAATAAAATAGCACCGTAATTTTGGGACACAAAACAAAACTCAACTGGAGCTTCCTTGCAATTCAAAACACACATTAGCAACATCTGCACGGTATTTTCCAAACCGTATTATTTGAAGTAAAACATAAAAAATAGCTATAGCTAACAAAATATGATGACCCACTCTATTTCAGTTATGCTTATATATTGCATTTAACTTTAATTTATTCCTATTCCTAAGGTATTGATACTGATTCATCGGAAGATAGCAATTTTGATTCATCAGAAGGTACCAATTGAAAACTTGTGAAATCCAATTTCTTTCGCTATATATTCATGCAATAGTTGTATCTAACTAAAGTTTTTACAAAATCAAATTCTATAGCTTTTATTAGGCACAAACATTGTCAGATAGAAATTAATGTCCCTCCCATTAACAGAGAAGGTAACAATTCAAAATGAAAACATTTGTTCTCAAGTTTAGTTAGAATTAAGGACTAAATCATAAAATAACAATTTCAGGATACTTGGAACTTGGTGATCAGGTGATCCAGTATAGACATTGTAATGCAAACATGTGGTATGAAGAAAAAATATCTAAGCATAAGGATATGACAAACACAAAGTTTATTTATTAAATTATAGTTGGAGAGGGGAAAATTATCAAAGTTTATAAGTCATTTTCATTCATTTTGACAGAATATATAAATATATAAAATAGTATTGTTTGCTCATACTTCCTACTACTATTACAGGACCTTCTAATATCACAAGATGACAACCTTATCCAAACTCAAAGATGAAATATAATAATATACACAATAATTTTAGTGGTATAAGAAATTTTATGTAATTGATACAACAATTTTAGTAGTTTATAAGTTATTTTCATTCATTTTAAAAGAATATATATATATATATATATATATATATATATATATATATATATATATATATATATATATATATTAAAAATATAATTTGTTGAGATCTTCTAATTCCACCCGCCCTTCTAATACCTTAGGATGACCTCCCTATCTAAACCCAGAAAGCAACTATAATAATAGATACAATAGTTTTTAGTAGTATAAGAAATTTTATATAATAGATATAACAATTTTAGTAGTATAAGAAAGTTTATTCAAAAGTTTGATTTCTTATCAAAGATTTTGTATTATTAATCAATTATAAATATTTTCCAATATAAGTTATAAATAATTATACTAAAAAAATAAATTTATCATATATGACAATTTTGTGATTAAATAACAACATAATTTGTGCAAATATTATTCATTTATTAAATTATAGTAAGAGAGGGTTAAATTAACAAAGTTTATAAGTCAGTTTCATTCATTTTAGAAGAGTATATAAATATAGTTTGCTAAGACCTTCTAATACCATGTGACCTTCTAATATCATAGGGTAGTCTTCTTATACAAACTCAGAGACGAAATATAATAATAGCTATAACAGTTTTAGTAATATAATAAATTTTATGAGAGTTAATTCAAAAGTTTGATTTTTGTTAAAGTTTTTGTATCATTAATCAATCATAATTTTTTTTCAGTATAACTTATAAAACAATTGTTATAAAAAATAATAAATTTATTATGATAATTTTGTGATTAAATAACAATATAATTTGTGCACACCTTGTTCATTAATTAAATTATAGTTGAATAAGGTAAAATTATCAAAGTTTATAAGCTATTTTCATTTATTTTTTTAATAAATAAATTGTTGGTCCAATTATATGGCTTCAGCTATCCTATATTGTTGACAAGTTGCTTAAATAAGGGTAAAATGAGAATTTTGAAAACTAAGAAGAGAAAGAAAAAAGCACAAAAGACGCATTTTTATTCATAAAAAAAGTAGTTTAAAAAAATACAAATAATTTTTTATACTAAACAAAAAAAATAGCGGAGCGAAACGGAGCAACCCGTGTGTATGCACGGGTAAATGACTAGTTATTATATTACGCGACAACGTCACAACTAGATGCCAATACTCATGCACTCATGCCCATCCACCACCAATCATGCTTTCTTTCCTTCTTTCTTTTTTCAAAGGTTCTTGGGAGCAATTCACTTAAAAAACTTGATTGCAATTTTTTTAAAAAAAAAATACATATTTCATTTTTATTAAAAAAATAATTATTTTTATTAAATTGTCTTATCTTTAATTAAAAAATAAATATTTTTTGAAAATAATTTTTTTTTTATTAAAGTTTGATATTAGACATAAAAAAATATCTCCAACCTTATTAAACGAATGATATTTTGAAGAAAATCTTATTAAATATGACATAAATAATTCAAATTTATTTATATTTGAAATAAAAAAGACTTATTTATATATTTGAGATTAGAGAGAATAATTTTTGTTAGACTTAATACTCAATTTGATTTTCGTTAGGCTTGACAGTACTATCAGAACTTCAAAAAAAAAAAATAGAATAACATACTTTTCACTAAGTAAATAAATAAGCAAAAACGAAATTAATAACTTCAAAAAAATAAAGGGTTTTAGAAGTAATTAAATAGAATTTGAAAGAAAATGCAGAAAATTTGAGAGTTTGGGTTTTGAGAAAACAAGGGCAAGAGATTGGAAAATTTTAAAATGCAATAAAAGTAAATGAAATTTGAACGATAATGTGAGGATTTTTTTTAGACAATAATGTGAAAAAAAAAATGCGATAATGTGAGCAGTTAAACAATTTGAATTTTGAAAAAAAAAGGGAGATAAAGAAATTAAGATCATTATACATGTGATTGACATCAAATTGGAGCTTAGGCATGATATTTATGCTCGATGTCATTTGGAATGTTATGTTGGTGGTTGACACCACGATGGAGATGAGGTGGGATATTAAAGCTCGGTATCTTTAGTACTATTAAGCCCATGTTCAATACTATTTTGGAGATGAGACGTGATGATTTTAGTAAAATCGTGCAATTTCTCTAACTTTTAAGTATTTGAATGAAATTGATGATTGATGAACAAAATGGTCGTATGACTTATTATATTATAGCACATCATTTTCTTGTTACACTCCATAATGATGAGTAGTAAATGAAGTTTATGATACTTGTAATCATGGAAGGTTTGGCATCAATGAGGGATGCAATTACCTCCATAATTGGATATTACATGGCTTTTTTTAGATGTAATCTTAATCAGGTGTTGTATCTTGATCATGTGTTTTGTGTTCACAATATGTTATATTAGACTTAGAGTCATTTTCGAAAATGTTTTCTACAAATTAAAAAATCACACAATTGATTTTGCCCAAGTGTGAGAATATTGAAATATTTCTAATATTTTTGTGGGCTTCAATCAATTGACTTTTGACATTGTGAAAAACAAATTAATGCCACAATCCATCATATGATACTCAAGTATGCTAATATGATAATCATTAGTAATGGTTAATCACTAAATATATGATGGGAATTGGGGAGGTGTTTAGTGTTAATATTTTTTTTTTTTTATCTAGAGTACAAATATCCTTCACTAGAGGTAATCCTATTCGAACTTGATAGGATCATTATGGGTGACACTCCAAGTATTTAACATCCTTGCACACCTAAGACTGAAACATGAGACTACTAGTTAAACTAAAATAACCCACATTAGTTGATCTGTGCACTTGATGGTTGCTTAGTGTTAATATATGCGCATGGCTAGGTTTCCTTTATCGTTATGACATTCAATTATTCTATGATTGGTCTCATTAAAAATCGAGATCTTGAAAAGTGTAATCAACTAAAAGAAGACTTGATACTTTTATCTATATCATTGGATGATTTGGTGCACAACAATGTTGATGATCATAACTCCAAAAGAAGTGGAAAACTATTGTGTCATGCCCTAACTTCATACTCCCTTTGTCTCTAATTATAAGATTATTTTCAGAAATTTGTTTGTACCTTCTTATAATACATTTTTCTCACTTCTATATGCATTAGTTATTTTCTCTATATACCCTTACTTAGTTATTTTCTCTTCAAACATTAATGAGAAACAATTAAGTAAATAGAAAGAGAAGAAAAGAGTAATTTTAGAATGATAATATAAATAAATAATTGACAAATTTAATATGATTAACTAAATTAACTACTTTTCTTAAGGAGTATGAATTAGTGGAAATAGTCTTTATAATTAGGGACAAAGCATGTATAATATTATAATTGCTAAGTAACTCTTTCCAAAAAAGTTAAAGTTTAAGATATTGTAGACTCCTTAAAAAAAAGATATTGTAGACTAACATTGATATTTAGCATTATAATGTTAGACTTTCAAACAAGTGAATAATTAATAGTATTTCACCCTCTAAAAAAAACTAATATTATTTCATTGTCTTGTCCATGTAATAAATAAGCAATATCCATCAAGTTGATTTCTCTGGTCCTCTTTTAATGTCATAGACATTTTGGTGCTTGAGTAGTTTGGTAATGAAATTGCAAATTAAAATTGGTTGATAATAGTTGACAAATATAAATGATTTTAGTTTTAGGAGTTATTTCATGGTGCATTCGGGTGCTTTATGTCTAGTGGTTTTGTCAAGTTTGGTTGCTGCATTTAATGCTCAACTTGGTGCTACATTTATCTTGAGGTTTAGGTTATATTGGTGGTTTAGATTTAGGTTTGGTGCAAATGAAATGCATCCAACTAAGTGCAAAATGTAACATAGGCATTGCTATTGCTACTATCTAATTTGTTATTGACACTATCAATCATAACAATTTAATCCTTTTACCCTTCTTTTTTTCCTAGACCCTCAACTCTTCTTCTTTCCTCTCTCACTTCTCCATCACTCTTTCATAACACCCCCAACCCTTCTCACTTTCTCTCTCACTTCTCTTCTATCTCGTCAGATCATCCAACTTACGTAAAAAAAATTCTTTTAATGCAAGAAATCATGATTTCACTATGTTAAATACATAAACAGAATCACGATTTCACTTTTTTTTTTTAATTTTCAAAATACTCAACGAAATCATGATTCTATTGTTGTCTGGGTTTGGACACACAACATAATCATCATTCCGTTAAGTATTTTTTTGTTTTTTCTGTTGGAATATTTTTGTGTCTTATTTTTTATTTTTCATGAATGGTTCTTTGCAAAGAATACATGGATTGGAATATATTTTTTTTCGATGTAGTTACAATGCCTCTTGATTTTGGAAACATGCTTGATGATAACCAAAATGACTTTTGTCATCCCAATCAAACAGATCAAATGCTTGCAAATTATGATGGTTTGGGAAATCAACATGAAGATCCTGAGAATGGGTTGGACATTGACCCCCCAACCTTATTACCCTGACTTTTCCAATCATTTTACGATTAATAAGGTATGTTGATTAATTGATGATTGATTTTATATTTGTGTATGTGTATGTTGCTTAAGTGAAGAAAAATATTTTGTTTTTAGGTTTTTGCAAATCAAGATGATTTTTTATGTTGTACTAGGTTGTGAAAACAGAGGAAGTTAGAAGAAAAACAAAGATAGTTAGTTTGAAAGAGCACTGAAACCAGAAAATGTGGATGTCTGTTTAAATTAAAGGGGAAGTTTGTCAAAGAGGTAGGTTGGAAACTTTTGTTATGTGTGGTGTTCATAAGAACAAAGTTAGTGAAACATTGTTGGGATATGTGCATGTTGGTTGTTTAAGCAGTGAAGAAAAAACTATGCTTAGTCAAATGACCAAAAACATGGTGAAGCCTAGTCAAATTTTATTGACAATCAAAGATCAAGATCATAAAAATGTCACCACCATCAAGATTGTATACAATGAACGACAAAGATATCAACGCGAACAAAGAGGGCCAATATCGGAGGTACAACATCTACTAAATTTGATGATCACTATGTATATTGGTTCAGAAGAGTGGACACTCAAGATGTTGTCAAAGTTATAATGTGATCTCATCCAAATTCCATCAAGCTATTAAATTCATTCCCAATAGTGTTAATTTGTGATACTACTTACAAGACAAACAAATATAGTCTTCTGTTGTTGGAGATTGTTGGTGTAACTTCAACATAAATGACTTTTTCTATTGCATTTGTTTATTTACAATCAAAGAAGACGAACGATTTTGAATGGACTTTAAATAAGATCAAATGATTGTTTGTGAAGGATGGTGTGTTGCCTCAAGTGATTGTCACTGACTGAGATCTTGCTTTGATGAATGCATTGGATGTTGTATTCCTTTCTTCAACAACTTGTTATGTGAATTCTACATTTCTAAGAATGTTACAGAAAAATGCAAGATGCTCATGACTAAGGCAGGAGACTTAGAGACCGTGATAGATGCTTATTGCTTAGGCAGGCTTGGTGAATTCTACTGATGAACAAATATATGAGCAATAATGGAAAAACTTTACAAACACGTGTGCATGTAATCCGATGTTTTAGGAGTATGTTTATTATACATGGTTGTTGTATCATAAGGAAAGATTTGTACAAACATGAATAGATCTTGTTATGCATCTTGGAAACACAACAACTAATAGGTACATTTTTGTAACTAAACTACTTTATAGGGCTGAAGGCACACATGAAAGACTAAAGAGGTTGTTTTGTGATAACACAAGAGATCTGTGTACTTGTTGGATGCAATGACTAACATGCTTATATCGTAACATACTGAACTTAAGGCGTTGTTTCAAAAAGACATCAATGTGGTTGACCACAAGTTCAATACACTATTTTACAAGAGACTGCAGGGCTTTGTTTTAACACAAGCACAAAGTTTAATCTTTGATGAGTTAAAGCGCCCTGCCACTATTGGTATTGACAGTTCTGTTTGTGATTGCACACTCAGGACTACTCACGGCCTACCATGTGCCCATGAACTTGCTAGGTATAGCCATATCAGTAGTTCGATACCCTTGTCGTCCATTCATGTGCATTGAAAAATGTTATCCATTAGTGGTACAAATGACACAGATGATTCTTGTGGGGACCCAACTCTCACAAATGAGGTTGGTGCATTGTTAAAGAAATTTTCACAACTTAACATGGACGAAAAAATGACATTGAAGTATAAGGTCTGTGAACTTTCATTTCCGAATATCACTTCAATGTGTACCCCTCCAAACAAAGTCATAACAAAGGGTGCACTGAAGTTTGTGAAATCTACTAAACATGTGCCTTTAATGTGGGAGTGAGTAGATGAAATGAGCATGATGATTGGTAATTCGGGAACTCCAAGTGTGGCCCGCAAAGATGTCAATAACAAAAAGCGGAAAAAAAATCCCTTATATGAATGAATCATGGGAATTGTTGATGTGAGACTTATTGGAAATTGTGGTTACAAGGTAATTACAACTTTACTAGGTTAGGGTGAGGAATCATAGGCTCTTGTTTGACAAGACTTGATTTGAGAACTTCAAACATGGAATTCTTAATATGTTGAGTTGTTTGGCACACAAGACAAACTGATTAAATTATCAGACTCTTTGTATGTTCAGTCTAGCCCAATAGCTTTTGTTGACAAGTGGATGACCATTCTTGACATGGTTATGTCATTACTAGTCGGTATAATGTTGTTGTCTTGGTTTCCTTATCTATGCTCCAAAGTTGGACTTTCTTTCCACTCAGGAGTTTAGCACCATATGTAGCACAACAACGCCTTATTGCAATTGTATCTGTTAATGGAAATCATTTTGTGCATGCATATAACATCTACTTAAGAGACTTATTAGTATTGTAACCATTAATTGATTTGTTAACTAACTTAACTATACAATTTTTCTGTGATAATATAAATGTATTTGAAGGAGGATTCTCCCCTGCCTCATATTGCACCACAATAGAGTATATACTACACATGTGAAGCTTGTTTGTGACAGAGACCGCACTTGTGGCACATACAAAAATTCAACTCATTGATATTTCATTCAATCATAGGATCTCAATATGTGATAGACATCACTGAGAATAGTTGTTTTAGTTAACTCCTCTTGTATTAAGTACTACTATGCCTATTCATTTGACATTTGGTAAAACTCTAGCTAATATTTTTATTCATTTAATGTGGACTATAAAGTTGACTAATTGTTGTAAGCCATGCAAATTGTGTTGTAAGTCAAGTTGAGGTTCGTAAACATTTAATTATTATGACTAACAAACAAAAATAATAATGGAAACATATTTTTGTTGTTATTTTTTTCACAATATTTTACAAAATGAAAATATATTTGCTTTGTACAAGTGTACAACGGAAAGATGTTTCCATTACGCATAATGCATTAAAAATTATAACAACAAAAACATAGTTTTGTTGAATAACAAAAAAATAACACACTGAAAACACACTTCTATTGTGTAACAATCAAAATGTACAATAGAAATTGATAATTTTTTTCATTCTCATTTGCAAAACAGAAACACATTTTTATTTTATTTCCGAACAATCTAGGAATACCACAAAAAGGCGCCTAAGTGGGTAATTCCAATAACAAATTAGGTAGTATCAATAGCAATCCCCATGCAACACCAATGATTGAGCACCTCTATTTGTACTATTTGTATCCATCCAGATCCTGATTTGCAGCAGCCTGATTGTTACGTATTCACAGTCAATGAATCAAAACCAATGAATAATGATTGAATGGCATATCGAGATTTGAGCCATATGATCTAATAGTTCTGATTTTCTGACTTTGTTAATGCATAAAAAACCTAACTATAGTAAATCCAGATCGTGTACAAATAGAGGTGTTCAATTCTATATTACACTGGTCACGATTAGTATTAAGAGGTCTTTTAATTTTTATAATTTAATTTATTTTATCCTTCTAAAATTATTTTTTTATTTTTAATCCTTATAAATTATATTTCTTTTACTTTTTATCTTTAAAACACTTTTTGAACAGTAAAAAATACTATTTAAAATACTTTAAAAATGTAAAATAAAATAAACATAATTTATAAAAACTAAAAATTAAAAAAATTACAATACGAAAAACAAAAATTACTAAATTACAAGACTAAAAAACAGACTGTACATCCGCTCTAAGCAATATTTAGAAATGTTTTTGTGAAGATATAACATTACTGACCAATGAATTGAAATGATTAAAAAATTAAAGAACAAAATATTAAATGAAACATAAAAATATAGTTTAGTTATTCTGCAGGTTCTATAATTTTACCAAATTTTTAATTAAGTCCTTAAGGTTCTATTTTTGTTTCAATTAGGTTCTCCCATCTAATTATTATATAAAAAAAAATTAACCTCAGAAACTCAGCAGAAATTCTTGCAATAGCACTTATTATCATAGAAACTCTCGCAAGAGCACTTATTATCATAGTGATTATTTTTTTATTATTCATAGAAATTGGAAATAGTACTAAAGAGTTACAACATCTCACATATTATGCTTAACCAATTAAGTTAACTAATTAAATTAACATCTAATTAATATTAATCAACTACTTGACCCATGGTGCGTATCAAGGAGATAGTATCAAATAACTGTTTTAAAAAAGAAAACACTATCCTAAGACAGTAGACAAGAACGCTCTTAAATGAGAGATCAAGAGAGTAATGCAAAAGTGAAGGGTAATGACTAATGTGGGTCTCAATTTAATGGTCAGCTAGTAGTGCGTTCATGCTATCAAATTTTGTACTAGTGTTACATAATTTCAGCATCTAATTGAATTTAGCCCTTGATTATTCATCTGACCATATAAAAATAAACTGTATGGAAGATGACGACCTTGCTTATGAGACAGAATTGCTACGATGGATGTCGGAATTCGAATCTCGATTGCAGGTGCCAATCATCTAATCATCCTGTTCTTGATCTCTTATCCACTTTGTAGCC
Organism: Glycine max; assembly: GCF_000004515.6. Classification (NCBI taxonomy): domain Eukaryota; kingdom Viridiplantae; phylum Streptophyta; class Magnoliopsida; order Fabales; family Fabaceae; genus Glycine; species Glycine max. Next base: position 27,765,279 of record NC_038241.2, read on the forward strand.
ACCCACTTCTCCCCTTTTATCACGGGGCAGCTCCCATGGAGTGATGTCTGCCAAAGATGCACAAGACAAGTCAAACAACCAGAATTCGGTTTGCACTAACACAAGTCTATCACCCAAGTAAAGAATAGACACAAAATAAAATGGTTTCGGCACAGTTCGTCTAAAATACCTTTGTGTTGTCAGACAGTCACTTAGGTTAACAGCTGAGCTTAACGTTTAGCCCACTTAACTAGAGTAGTTGGCTTAGCTAATGATGAAGTCATGCTCAGTTATCAGTTGATATATAACTTTCGCTAGAAATTAGGCCAGTTGTTAGTTGGTAGATCAATGCCTACAGCTACTCCCACCCTTGATTTATTGCATGTATATAAACCCATATGTACGAAACATAAGATTGGTCCGGTGGTTAGGAAAGGGTAAAGGGAGAAGGGAGAAGGGAGGAGGGAGAGAGGTTGCGGGTTTCAATGCCGCCATTGACATTTCTAACAAAACTAACAAATTAATATTTTTCTATAAAAAAAATATAAACCAATATGTAATTCATGGTGAATAAGTTGAAGAAAATTTTCTCATTAATTCTCATTTCACAACTTGCAAAGTAATATATGAACATCTCTGTTTTGCAAATATTTCGTTAACACTCTTTACTTCTCTTCCTATCACATCATGTAACTTATTATACTACTTAAACTTCTCTCTCTCATCCTAAGTGTTAAATAGCATGTAATGTTCTATACAACATTTTCCTCCTAACTTTGTCTCTCCTTCTCTTTAGTTCTGATTTCTCAGTTTTTCCATCTTGCTGGCAAGGTACACATTGTCTAATTGTTTATATCAACATAAACAAGCTATAAATTTTGACATACAGCACATAGGGTGAAACCATCTTTTCATGTACCCTGATTTTGAACGATGATATTTAATTTTTGGTGGAAATTCTATAATACCCCTATGGTCTAGTGGAGGTTATTTTTAACCATGATGACTGTTGGATGATCTTAGGTAAAACTGTGAAACCTGCTGTTTTATAGCTTCGACACAAAGTATGTTCTATAAATTCAACAGAAAACATTCCATCAAGTAGCTTCAAAGAAAGGTGTGTTTTAAGAGAATAATAGTAATAGAATAGAATTGATTACGTTTGTTGTATGATGTAAATGCAAGCCTGCCAAAGAAGCTAGTTAAAAATTTAGTTCACATGTTAACACAACAATTGTTACCCCACCAAATAGAACATTTTTTGCTGACCCAAAGTTTATAGCTTATATATTAGTTGATTTATTAATTTCCTGTCTTTTTCTTCATTTCTTCATATCTACAAATTAATTTGACATATCAGGGTCTACTTATAAATGAAACCAAAAATTATTTAAGAGAAGGAAGCACATTTAAAAATCCAATTAGGAATTTGGTTAGTTGAAATATTTTCCCTTCCATATATGGTATATATGGGAAAACTGAGTAGTAAAAAGATCGAAAAAAATGTCAACCACGCATTTCAATATTTGAGATGTTCTGTGTAACAGGACTCATTCATCTTTGCTTGGTGAACCACTCAGAAACACGTTTTGAGTTTTGAATCCATATCCTCATTGAGGGGCGAGATTTCGCAGTCTTACATTTTGTCCTTTGGGGTTGTTAATCTAGTCTTACCCACACGACAACATGACAAGTTAAAAATCACGAGAACAAATGAACAATACTAACCGGATCAATTGTACCATTAGTGAGCAATGAATAAAATAGAAGACCATCCCCTTGGCGTGGCTTTACTTTTAAACCAATGCAGTCCTCATACCCATAGTTACCATCCATGTTCAAGCCATTCTGCAGAATAATAATGCGCTAACTACCATGGAAAAAAAATAAGTATGTGAAACAGTATATAATGACAAACTTGGTTTTACCTCAAATGGAAACATAGTTTCCCCACCTTCCTCAACATCAGTTAAATATAGCAAAAATGACGCCATCTGCATGGTTAACCAAAACTGAAGTTAAGAAATTATCTCATTAAATGTTTGGCGCAAGTTATTCTGTGGTAAAACTGCTTATGATCAAAATGCTATTGAAAGTGCTTTGGTTGAAAAGTTGGTTTTGTAGAATAATCCAGTAAAACCAAACGTTTTATAAGACTAGAAATGTACTTTGGTTCTCAAAAAGTTTCACATATCTATTTGTTAACATCAGATTGGTAATTTGATATTTCTGGGTAACAATTGATCATTTAGATTATGTTTGGCAAAACTAGCTAAAAGCTAGCTTAAAGCTAGAAAGCTAGACGATAGCTGAAAGTTGGAAGCTGACGAATTAACTTATTAAATTATAAGTGTTCGGTAAAACTAATGGTTGAAGTAGCTGAAAAATGTAAAAGGACAGAAAAATAATAAAATCATGATTTATTTAAAATAAATAACTAGGAAATTGGATAAATATATTGGGACAAAAATGGAAGAAAATATAAAAGCTAGAAGCTAACGTTTTAAAAAACACAACTTCAAGTAGCGTTTCAAAAAATGGTAAAAGCTACTAAGAAACTACTAAAAAAAACTTGTTTACCAAATAGTCAAACAAGTTTTTCAACTAGTAAAAAAACTAGAAACTTGCTGAAATGTCTTGCCGAACATAGTCTTAGTAAACCATTGGGATTGAGCTAGTGGTGAGAGGTTTGAATAGTTTGTATGAGGCCATTAGGTTCAAACCTTTGTCACAGTTGCACCAAAAGAAAGGTTATTTGGTGAGAATTAATGCCATTAATTTCATTGTAAGTGTCAATTTGATGGCCGTTTGAAGAGCAATTTCATGGCATAAATTGACATTTAAGGACAACTATGACATAATAATTGGGGACCAACCTGCAAACACTTGTATATTTAGAGAAACAAAATGAACATTTATTCTAAAAGAAACAGATTGCACTAGTTCAAGAGCTAAAAAGTAGAAAAAGCAATCTACTAAGAACAATATTATTATATCATATTGAGGCGAGTACAAGCAACTCAAAACGAATTACAGCATTGATAAACTGCATACTATGCCACATTTCAAGGACCCACGTTAAAAGCTTCATTGGTTTCTAATCTTGAGATTGAAAACGTTCCTTCACCATTCAAAAGCTAGCACATCAATCAGTACATCGTAGTTTTAACTAGATCAGCTTAAACTTTAATTGAACCCAGGCCCACATAATAACACCATTTTGCTCTTTCCTCTACGGAATCCTACAGTATGATGATACATATTAGATCATACAACAGAATCTTTTAAGTATTAATTTAAAGAAGAGAAAAAAACCTCCCCTTCACTAAATAAAAGCATCTACTCTATTTCATCCAAACCCCCACCAAGTAGCCATTAGATGAATATCAATCTTGCAAAATGGTAAGCCATGTTAGACAATAGACATGACCACTACATCTTCCTCACAACTAACACAAATTTTTATCACTAAAATAAATGACTGGCAAATCAGAAATGTATGAGTTTTAGTTCAGACGTACCCTTTGGCTCTTTTGTGGACCATATTCAGCAGGATTGAACGCATCATAATGAGAATTATATCTTTGATCAACCTCATAGCGTAGGATATTAAATGCCTGAAACATGGTGATTCCTCAGACAATTTAAAATCACCCTGAAAATGAGAGAGGTTTACAAATTCAACAAAATCATGAAGCACCTTAGTTGCAGATAACATAAAGCTCAGAAAGGGAACATATTACATTCAATTGTTTAAGCCTACAAAAATATTGCTCTAAAATGTTATTAGAATCGTTTTCCCCTTTCTTCTGTTTAAAAATATATGATTATGGTTAATCAACGATGAAGACAATTGCCCTAAAAAAATACTTTTAGCCTAGAGAGAAGTTTATATTGCACTTCTCCAAAGAAAAAATAAAGATTAGAAATTTAAAAAATCACAGAAGGCAATATTATCTTCTCTTCATCAGTGACTCTATTCCTGCCATAGACATGTAATTGGTAGTTTTGATTCGGAAGATATGGAAGACAACTACAAAACTTAGTGCAGATTCACTGATAACAAGCGGACTATTACTCATCTAGATCACACAAGAGTAACGACAGCACATGCCACGTTAGTGGCAAAGGGTTGACAAGTGAAGCAAACCACTCAAGACTTGTATACGTAAAATGTGACAACCTAGACAAACAACATTGGCATTAAATGTCATATGCACTGAAATTTCTCACCAACCATGAGGAACAAATTTATCATTCCAAATGTTATAAATCTACAGTGATTCTCACATGTCAATTATCCCACCCTCACTAATGGGGTAAATTTTATCGCATTAATAAAAAAATGCACCATTTCCACTAATAGAAGGATATTCCCAGTCATGGGAATTGATATTTAAGGTTATGCATATGTACTAGCCTGCACCTATTAAAGAACCTTTTTCCTTGTGCACAAAACCTTTTTGCTTCCCCTAGAGTAAGTACATTTACAATACAAAAGTAGAGGATATGATGCCAGTTTTGCTACATAAAGAAAAACAGTATTTTAACAGCTTTTTAGCATAGATACAAATCCAAACAATCAATTAATAAAACAATAAAACAAGAGAAATATATTTTCAGTAAATCAGATTGATAAGACCTTCCAAAATGCCTTTTCTGCTCAATAGGGATGTTACCTCTCCATGACTTCTGGGAATCATTGTTGCTCTAGCAATTTTCTCCTCAATGACAGCTAAAGTCCCTGTTTTATCCTCAGAAGCACTAACAAACACGCCAGAGCTGTTTAAATAAAAAGAAAATACAACATTATGATTAAATTAAGGAACAATGTGACATAAGTCCATCTAGGATTTAGCACAAGGTCCTATAACAAAAATTATATATTTTTTCATGGGTCAAAATCATTTGTCTAGTGTCTAAGGTTACACTTGCATTATACAAAAGCATATAAAATATCTCGTGTTAATGTCTTGATCAAAAAGTTAATGGTCTATATAGAGCCAAGGAATAGGAGACCCAGTATTAGGGAATCCAATTAATTTCCCCTTAATTTCTAAGATACTGATATTCTCAGTCAGATTCATAATCCTGATCAGAATATATCATAAATTTTGGACAAGCCAATAATCTTTCCACTTGGCCAGCCTTCAGTGATTCTTTACATTTTACACAAGCTTGCCAGCTTAGTCATTCTAATAACAAATTCTTTCTAGAGACTTCTGACTTGAGAAACTCATACCTTTGCCTAGTTTGTACTAAAGAAATAAAGTTAGCTATTCTAATTTGTCAAGTTCACAGTGAGGCCAAAGAGTTAAGTATTTTACAGACACACACACACACACAATACCTTGTTCTAATTCCCTTGGTATTCTCCTCTGTTTCTCCCTGGCGTAACGCCAAGGTTGATGGTTTGAGGCCATCCTTTGCCACATCAATAATGTTTTCACATTGTTCTGCAGTTGCAAAATTAGGAAAATATAGTGCTCGAGGTCTCCAGCTCAAAACCTAATTAAGCAACACAACCACAAAATATTTTTATATGAGATTCAACGAACAGGAATTAATTCCTAATGTATATGACCAAAACTAATAATATATCTCTTCCGTTTTTATCAACAACCAAAATTGATTTTTTAAGTTAATCCTCCATTAGAACCGTATGCATAAGCATAACACTGGTCTTTAGTCAAATAACAGATTCTAGATCTCCAATCCTTCAAATCGATGCCTATTAAACCAAAGTTAGCATAAACTCATCTGAAACACCAATTCTACAAACTAAATTTAAAATCTTACAATATTTGAAACATAACAGGAAAGGAATCAGCAATCAACCACATACAACGGCTATAATCTGAGCTGTAATGAAACTTTAATTTCAAATACGCAGCCATTACTAAATATCAACCAAAATTACCCTAAATCCGCGAAATACTGCACTATTTGGAAACATAAATCTAAACAGGCAAGTAACTAATTTTTTTTATTTTAAAAAGGCTATAATCGCAACCACTGAAGTCACGATTTCAGCTGAAGCTAGAATCGTTCACGGCAACTTTTCAGCTGAAGATTCAAGAGCACTTGAAGAAACAAAATACACACCTGAAAAGGAATCGATGTAATGGAATCATCGCCAAGATCTCTAACAGGCATCAAATTGTACTCCGCCTCGTTCCCCGGTTCAAGCAGCCTCTGCCTCGGCCTCAAGCCATCTCCATCGCCCTGCGAATTCTCAGCGATCGATATTATATCAATATTTTCCAGCAAAAAACAAAAAACAAGAAAATCTGAAACAGCGAAGTAATTAAAACTTAGAAGAAAGACCTGAGAGTGAGAGAAGAGAGTGAAACCGAAGAATCCAGCGAGGAAGAAGAAGATGCAGACGAGGAAGACGTAAGGGAAGCTGAGCTTGTTCGTCCTCAAGCTCCAATTTCCTTTCACCGTTTTGGCTTTCATTTTGGACTCTTTATTACAGTTTATTTTTTTAGTTACTTTTTTCTTTTTCTCTTCCACGAATGGTAATAACTGACGAAGAAGAAGCTTATTAATATCTCGAGTTGCGTTTGATTTGGTGTTCTCTCACTTTATGTTTCTGTTTTGATCGATTTGCAGTGGATCTCCGTTTTAAGTCCAGGTTTCCCCCGGTCAATAGAAGAAAAAATTCTGATCCGGTCATCGTTTTTAAGACTAGTTAAATGTAGCACTAATCCATTGGATTCGGAATTAATTTGGATAATTTAAGACTAGTTAATGGAGTAAATTATTTTATTTAATTCTATTAAAAGTTACTGCTTTTGTAATTTACAAAACATTTAAAGTGGGACAGTGGCTGGAGGAGCCAAATCGGACAGCATTCTTGGGTGAAAATTGAAAACTGTTTCCAGTCTATAGGAGGCTGTAGTGCGTTTACTCGTTGGATACTTGCATTCAGAACTTCCGACAAATGACACGATTATGCCGGAAAATAAATTATTGTTATTTGTTACTTCTTTTCTTTCTTTTTATTTGTGTATAAGTAAAAACTTACTTTTACAATAATTAACAAATTTGATTGAAATTATTTTATGCTATTAATCTCAAGTAAATATTTAGAGTTATTTTTTAAATATTTTCATTAGAACTTTATATCATCAATAAAAAATAATCATTAAACATATAATTAAAATTAAAGGAATAATATTTTATAAAAGATAACATTAAATATGATAAAATTAGGTAAATTTATTTATATTTAAGTTTAATATTTTTTTCTTATATATGGATTTAGGAATTTTAAAAATTAATTTTTTTTCATAAAAAAATTAAATAAAATAAAATTTTATACACGGTTTGATCTTTTATGCTTAAAAAGTTAGCCTCATTGTATTTTTTACCTTTTAAGTTTTACATTTTTGATGAATTTTACTCTTAAAAAATAAGTTGACATATTTTATTCTTATTATTTAAGAAACTTGCAAATTTTATCTTTACACATTTGTACGTCAATTAGGAAAAAATTGAGAGTAAAATTAACTGAAAAAAAGTTATGAGTAAAATTGGTTAAAAATATAAAAGTTAGATGCAAAAATTGTCAACAAAATCAAAAATTGAGGAAAAAAATGCAATTATGCTATGAGCAAAATGATAGAAGATAAAGTTTATATTTTTTTAAAAAAAGCAAGACATAAAAAGCTTCAAATTAATTTGTTAGGAGTAAATTTATCAAAATTTAAAAATTTTGTGGTCAAAATGCAATTTAGCATAAAAAAATTTACTTTAATTCATTAAAGTTTCTTCATTATATAAAAAATTAATTAACTTAGTAATGTGATAAATTATTAGAGATGTCATGCATGTCAGTCAAAATCATTACTATTAATATCAAAAATTGACAAAACGACTAATTTAGTTTAACAGATGTATAATAAGAGACTAAAGTAAAAAAATTAAAACACAAAAAGGGAATTAAACTAAAACATAAAATGTAAACGAGACAAAAATTTTGTTTTAATCATTTTTATAGGCTATAAATGTTATTTTCATTTGCTAAAAAATATGGTATTAGATAACACAAATGTAGTTCCAGTTTGATTTTAAAAAAATATAATGAGATAAAAAAATCAATAGAATAAAAGCTTAATTCTTTTTACTCGATAAATTATAGGACAGTTTTGTGTCTGACGTATAAAATATTCAAAAGATACAAATATCTATATTTTTTTATATAATAACCATATTTTCTTAATAGTTAAAAAAATGTTACAAAAGGCAAAATAAACATAATTTGTAATGACTAATGTAATACCTTGGAAATTACAACTCATTATAGAAAGTTTTGTGTTGTGCAATTTGTAAAAATATAATTGACATTGAAAATTAATTACAATGAGAATTTAATTCAAGTAGTTAATTTAAAATTTCAATTATATGTATGTTATTGTATACTATAAGTTTAGTAGGAATTAGAATTGCATTAGAACATGATTTTTACAATGTATAAGGTTACATTGTACAAGCTTAGAGTGTAAATTCATACTCTATAGATTTTCTCTATGTATGATTAGCAGCATTGTCTAGGCTAATTAGATAGGGTTTTACTTCTTTTGGTAAGTTGCCTTTTTTTTGCCTAATCTTATCTTAACCATCTATGGCAACATTTTCAAAAGTGAAACTAGGCTAGAGCTAAACAATCAACTTCACTCTTCCCCCTCCCCCCCCCCCCATCAGATTTTTCCCTCAATCAATGGGCACTTGAAACCCTTTAACCTAGAGTTGTCCTAGACTTCATTAACACTTCATTCCCACTACATTTGTGCCTAGGTTATTGTCATTTTCGTTTTTGGGTCTTGGTTGAGTTTTGGACAAGAAAAGGAGAGTGTTTTCTTGAATTGCTTGTTTTCTGAGTTTTGAGCTTCAAGCCCTTCATCCTCCACCATTTTCGTGCTTCAAGCTAAGGTATGAAGGAGTTGATCCCTTCTTACTCTTGCACTTCTTGTTTGATTATGGAGTAGCTTCCATTAGAAGTGTTGTAGGAGCATAGGAAGTTACCTTTCCATAAATCAACATTTTAAGTTTTCTTTCTTTTAGATTTCATGTTAAGGTTGTTAGAACTTGTAAACTAATGCTATTTCAGGTGTTTAGTGTGTGGAAACATGTTTGATAGGTTTGGGATTCCATTTGGGTTGATTTGGAAGCCATTGATTGTGATAAAATCTTTTTTTGAAGCTCTACGAGGTCGTGGATCTTAAGCAAAAAGTTGCTCGTGCTTCAGCAAGATGACCTATAAGAAAAAATGGGCTACTAGTTTTCAAGCTTAAGCATGTGGAATCAATGACTTCCAAGATTATTTTGATGATGCCAAAGAATCAAGAGTTAAGCAAGTTCCAAAGAATCAGGAGTCAAAAAGCTTCAATAATCAAGTTTCAAAGAATCAAGATTCAAGAACAATCAAGTTTCAAGAATCAAGATTCAAGAACAATGAAGTTTCAAGAATCAAGATTCAAGACTCAAGATTCAAGAATCAAGAATCAAGAGAAGACTCAATCAAGATAAGTACTAAAAAAGTTTTTCAAAACATTGAGTAGCACAAGAATTTTTCACAAAATCTTTTACCAAAGAGTTTTACTCTCTGGTAATCGAATACCAGAAGGTAGTAATCGATTACCAGTAGCCAACATTGTTTTCAAACTGAGTTACAAAGCTGTAATCGATTACCATGAGCATGTAATCAATTACCAATGTTTTAAAACGTTAGATTTCAAATTTCAAGAGTCACAACTAGTGATAAAACATTTTCAAATCATTTTAAACTTGTGTAATCAATTACAAAATACTTGTAATCGATTACCAGAGTTTCTAAACGTTTTGATTTTTAAATTTAAACATGAAGAGTCACGTCTGTTGATGTGTAATCGATTACACTATAATGGTAATTGATTACCAGTGACTGATTTCGAAAAATAAATTATCAAAAGTCACAATTCTTAAGGTGACTTGTTTTTGAAGATTTTTCAAAAGTCACAACCTTTAAGTAACTAGTTTTCAAAAGAGTCACAACTTTTAAAGTGACTAGTTTTTCAAAAGAGTCACAAATTTTAAAGTGACTAGTTTTAAAGAAATTACCCAAAGTCACAAACTTTAACTTGAGTTATCAAATGATTATAAATATGTGACCATGGCACGAATTTCAAATACTGAAAAGATTGATTCCTTTTATGATTAACAGATTTCTTTTATAGAGTTTTTGTTCAATACTTTCTCTTCCAAGAAAAGTTCATTGTTAAAAAACGTGTGCTACTCTTCTTCTTCATTCACTTTTTTCTCTTGCCAAAAGATTCAAAGGACTAACCGTCTGAGAATTCTTTTGTTTCTTCCTTTCTCCCTCTTGACAAAAGATTTCAAAGGTCTAACCGCCAGAGATATCTTCTGTTTCTTACAAAAGATTTCAAAGGACTAACCGCCTGAGATATCTTTTGTATCCCCCTCACAGAGAATTCAAGGGACTAACCGCCTAAGAATTCTTTGTCCTAACACATTGGAGGGTACGTCCTTTGTGGTACAAGTAGAGGGTACATCTACTTGGGTTGTTATACTGAGAACAAGATATGGTACATCTCTTGTGGATCAGTTCATGTGGAGGGTACATCCACTTAGTTGTTCAAAGAGAATAAGGGAGGGTACATCCCTTGTGGATCTTTGACTTGTAAAGAATTTTACAAGGTTGAAAGAAATCTCAAGAACTGTTGGTTGTTTGGGGACCGGATGTAGACACGGGTTATTGCCGAACCAGTATAAATCTTATGTTTGTCTTCTTCTTCCCTACACTCTTAATTTCCGTTGTGTACTTTTAATTGTCGCTTTTACTTTTGGTTAAGTTATTGTTTCTGTTCTTTACTTTCTTAACTTAGTAGTAAAAGCCTAGTTAAATCTAGTAACATTAAGAAGGATAAATTTTTTAATTAGTCAAGACACATTAATAATTAATTCAACCTCCCCTTCTTAATTATTCCAATGCCACTTGATCCAACAAAGCATGGTTAGAACTAAGCTTAAATGTGATCAAGCTTAAGCGTAGGCTGAACTAGGCTTAAGCGAAATGAACTATTGGATTTCAAGCTTAAGCATGGAGTGAGCCAAGCTTAAGCGTGGCCATGCTTAAGTGTAGGTCGAGCCAAGCTTAACTGTGACCAAGCTTAAGTGTAGGGCGAGCCAGGCTTAAGGGTGAAATCTTGTAGAATGCGTATGAATGACTTCCAAATGGATTTCAATTGGAATTTCCTTAGTGTATAAGAATTGAGATGCATAAATAGGTTTTTAAGGTTATTTTAAGAGAATCTACTTTTACTAAGTATCTATGAGTTGAGACTTGAATGGATTTAAGTATGAATTCCTTGCACTTTAATTGATATTATTGAATTGTTATTGACTAAATTGGAGACGGGAGGACTTGTGATCCTTGGGCAAATGGTGTGCTGGAAACCTTGATTGATGCGTGTTTGTATGATGACTTTGAAAATTATTGGTGTGCCTAAGGATTACGAAATCCTTGAGGTAGGAGCAAATGGCTTCAATGCATGAGTGCATTTGTAGAAACTATAATTCAACTATAGTATTAATAAAGATTCATTGTGATGAACAATGAATAAAGACTTTAACAAGAGGGTGAATCTAATAAATCAATTGGACTTTGTAAACTTTAGATACCTTTGCAAATTGTAGTACATTACTTTGACATGGACTTAGAATGAGCCTTAAGTCCTTTGCTCGGAGAACATAAATTATGATAAACCCCACATAATCTTGAGAGAAGAAAGGCATGTGTAAAACCTAATAAAATGTGAAATAGGACATGGATTCAATTCATGGAAATGTGTGAGAATGCTTTGGGCATTTGCTTGTAGTTTGTGATGTGTTTGAAATGGTTTAATGTCTTGGTTGGAGGGAAATAAAGAGAAGTTTTTGTTTCCCTAATGGTGTAAGGATTATGGTGGATACGTTATACTTATGAATGCACGACAAATCATGGACATCAATTGGAAAGGAAGCATGGAAGTAGTCACGTGGGATGTTTTGTTTGTGTTAAGCGTGAATGATGAGAGGTGGGGTTGAAATAATCACCTAGTATGGTGATATCTTTGTGTTGAAGAGTTGAGGGTGAGGCCCTAAGCTTATATTCTATTCTGCAACCACCACTAAGTAGCTGTGCTTGAAGAATCCCACGATGACGAACAAAGATAACCTGAGTAAGTAGAGTTGTTGAGGAGTCAATCCTCAGAGATTGGATGTGTCACAACCCACTCTTGGACCATGACTAACGCACAAACTATAATTTCCTTGTCTGGCTAGCCTAAGAATCCTCACTTAAAATCACAATTAAAAAATCAACCAAAAGGGATTACCGAAAATTTGGTAGAGTTTCCCCTAAAAAATAAACAAACACTATATTGAATAACCTATAAAAACATATCACATATCCAAACAAATCTATATATATAAATAAATATATCCAGATCCAACGGTTAAATATCAAAGCCACAAATCACAACATATGCACTTGACATAGTATCCAAAATATCACCTAATGGTGATGTTAGTCATAATACTAATAATCAAAGTGTCTCAAAACATCATAGTAACACCATAAGCATATCTATAAGATAGGATCATCTAAATTTCAAAATAAAAAGATTCTCTTTATATCTATTACTACCCTTATCCTTATAGTTGCATTATACTGGACTCACAAAAGAATACTCTCCATCAAACGCAATGGAGGCCTACCAAAAGATAGAAAAATTCTTGGTTAAGTCAGCAAATCCCAAGAAGTCAGCTACTCAACTACCTATATATCTGAAAAAATAAAATGAAAGAAGGGAGTAAGTCATGAAGACTTAGTGAAAGCATAAAATACAAAGCGGATATGAAGGAGAGCACAACATAGCACGAGTATTTACATCCAAAAATATTTAATTGACATTAAATAAAAGTGAAATAAATACAACTCACTTTTACAAACTATTGTATACTTCCTTGAAAACTTTGAGAACTACATATAAACTTGAATCCAAGAACAATAACTTTATAAACAAACTTCCATTCTACTATGTGCATATAGACCACATTATCTCTTTGTTGTGGTGAACGGTAATTATAGAACTACGACATTTAGTTCGTAGGTTGCATTATCTCTTCGTTATAGCGAACGGATCTTTAAAAACTATGGATATTCAACCTATAGGTTGCATTCTCTCTTTGTTGCAGCAAACGAAAAAATACACACACACACACACATACTATGAGTATTCAACTCATAGGCTACATTATCTCTTCGTTGTAGCGAACGACAATCAATCATGAACTCATAATAAATAAAATAAAAATATAATAAAATGTTCACTCTTAAATACCTTATTGAAAATCTCACAATAAATTTCAATCAAACGAAAATAAATATTTTCCTTAATTCTCAAGTACTCCTAGAATTTCAAAGATCACAAAAGAATATATTTTGAAGTTTACTTGCTTCTCCTAAAAGAATTTTAAAAAAATTCCGCTAAGTAGATTAACTAATCACTAAAAAAGAATGCAATCAATGCCTTCCAATGTCGTTGGGAGGATCAATGTTAACTGATTGGCAAGTGCACTAATTTGTCACAAGTAGTAAAGTACTCAAAAGTCCGAATGTCGAATTCACAGGGACTTTGGTTGTATTTAGATTGATGCAAATTCAATTTAAAAGCAAGAGATAAGAAAATAATAGATAGGAGATAGGAGATAGGATAAAGATTTAGAAGAAAAGATAAAATATTTGAATTAAAAGATGATAAAGATAAAAGAAGATAGAAGATAAAGAAAGATAAGATAAGAAAAGTAAAAGATAAGATGAATTCTCAGAATGTGATAATGTTGGGACCTAGCCTGCCTTATATTGCCTAAGATGTATTATTTTAGATTTTTCTCTATCAATTTGGTGAATTTTTCCTACCCACATCTGTTAATATGCTCAACCCGGATCCCTCACGATGAAGAACCTAATTTATGTATTCTCTCTCCCAAATCCCTTTGCAAAGATGGAATCATAAACAACATTAAGTATAAAGATGCATGCAGAGGCACAACAAAGTAACTCTATCCCTAGAAAATGCAATGTTGAGATACATTTTCCCAGTTCTGTTAAGGATTACCGACTCCCGAGCGACTAACCCCTAAAACTAATGCATGTAAAACATTCCTTATATTTCTATTAAGGATTACTGTCTCCTGAGCGACTAACCCCTAAAGATGATGCAAGAATGAATGATACATGAAATTAAATTAAGAAAGGATAATAGGAAAGAAAACACCTGATTGCATTGATAGATATGAAACATTACAATACATATGTTGACTTTCTAGGCCTGCTAGACCCTAACTAAGGGGGGTTTTAGCCTCTCATTGTCATGAGAGACTTTTATACTTTAGGGGGGTTGAGGTGGATGGAAGAAGATGATGGATGAATAAAGAGAGAAGGTTTCCCCTAAGGGATAGACCCAGTGCGTGGGTTCTGAGACTCCGTCCCTTTTTTCTTCTACTTTCTCCTCCTTATATAGGTACTAGGTAGTTTAATTTTCATGCTAACTTTGGGCTTATCGCTAAGATTGCCTTTGGACTTCTTCATGGGCCTTTTTCGTGCTAAGCGTGTGTTGCAGGCTAAGCAAGAGTGCGCTGGGTCTGTCTTGCGCGCTAAGCGGGCTTTCCAATTCTTCTAATTTTTCTTCAAGACTTTTTCTTCCCATTTTTGCATCAATTTTTCCTCTAAAGCACTTGAAATCTTCTTCTTTTGAATTTTGCTGATAAAAAAATAGCAAAGATGTTAATTTCTTCATTATTTCATTAAAAACAATAATAAAGTAAAGAAATTACAATCATTCTTAGCCAAAATTGACTATCAAATTAGCTTATATTTTGCAGTTATCAATCAACCACCGTATTTTCCACAAGATCTAAGCATTTAAAAATAAAAAGAACAAGAGATTAGGCAAAATTCCCAAATTTAGCATACCTAGGGTTGTGAGGAAACCACAATAATCCCTAATACTTAATTTTCTAACCCTTCTGACATAACTCATAACTAAAATATGCTATAAAATATTCATCTAACACAATGGGTTATAAATTTACCTTAAAAAGATCAAATAGAAATTTTAAGAAAATGAGTGGTGTTTCCTTTTTTACTTCAATCACCTTCCCATGCTTGAGGGTGACACAAGGATACAATAAACTTAAGGAATTTTGGAACAATGGAGGAAAATGAGTGGGTTATTGAATAGAAAATGGAATTAAGAGAGAGGGAGGGTCTCGAGTTTTAACAGGGGAGGAATTGTTGTTGTTTTTTATATTAAATGGAACGATGTGTTTCATTCTTCCCCCCTTAAAGAAAAATTCATCCTCGAATTTGATCTATGACTAACCTAGAGTCTCAAACAAGTGATGGTACTTCTGGCACATAACGATTTATGGCTCCCAAGTCATCTCTTCTCCAGCTAGTTCTCTCTAGGCCACTTTTCCTGACACAACATCCTTAGAACGTAAATGCCTCACATGTTTGTCCACTATATCCATTAGTTGTTCTGTATAGTAGAGATGTTCATCAAGCTGCACTGACTGGAGTTGAATAATGTGAGAAGGATCATGAACATACTTTCGAAGCATCGACACATGGAAAACTGGGTGAAAACTCTATAGATCTAGTGGGAGGGCTAAACGATAGGCCATGTGCCCCACCTCTCTAGATTCTCAAAGGGACCAATAAACTTGGGGCTAAGCTTACCCTTCCAGCCAAAACGTAAGATACCTTTCAAGGGAGACACATGCAAAAATACATGTTATCCTTCTACACTGAACTCTAAAGGTCGACGTCTCTAATATTAATAAGACTTTTGTCTACTCTGAGAAGTCAACAGGTGATCTCCAATTATCTTGACCTTCTCAATAGCTTTTTAAATTAGATTTAGGCCTACCAACCTAGGCTCTCCAACTTCAAACCACCCAATCGATGATCTACAACGCCTCTCATACAAGGCCTCAAAAGGTGCCATTTGAATACTATATTGATAACTATTATTATAAGCAAACTCTACTGAAGGCAAGTATTGATCCTAACTACCTCCAAAATCAAGCATGCAAGCACGCTACATATCTTCTATGATTTGTATTGTTCTTTCTAATTAACCATCAGTCTGAGGGTGAAAAGCAGTACTCAAATCCAATCTAGTCCCTAAGGCCTGTTGGAAAGATCTCCAAAATTGAGCTTTGAACTGAGGATCTCGATCTGATATTATAGACAATGGTAGTCCATGCAAGGATACTATTCTCTCTAAATAAAGCCTTGCATATTAAGTTGTTAAGTAGGTAGTTTTCACAGGAAAAGAGTGTGCTAACTTAGTCAATCAATCTACAATCACCCCAACCGAGTCATAACCCTTTGAGGTTTTAGGTAACCCCATCACAAAATCCATAGTAATCCTCTACCATTTCTATTCGGGTAATTCTCTAAAATAATCCTGTGGGCTTTGATGCTCTACTTTAACTTGCTGACATACTAGACATTTATATACAAATTCAGCTACATCCTTTTTCATCCCTTCCCACCAAAAGAACTCCTTCAAGTCTTGATACATTTTAGTAGAACTTGGATGAATGGTGTAAGAGGAATGATGAACTTCCTCCATAATCTTCTCCCTCAAGCCTCCTGAATTAGGAACACATAGACGAGTGCCAAAGTGCAACACACCTTCAAAATCTGCTACAAAATTAGAAACCTTTCCTACTTGAGTCTCCTCCACAATTTTACTTACATGAGGGTCTTCACCTTGAGTGACCTAAATGGTATCCACTAAAGTGGAACAAGCATGAACATAAGCTAGAAGTGATTCGGTACTTGTGACCTCAAACCTCACTCCACTAGCTACAAGATCTTGGAACTCCTTCACTACAGGTCTCCTAACTTCAACAATGTGAGCTAGGCTACCCACAGACTTTCTACTCAAAGCATCAACAACTACATTTGCTTTACCTGGATGTTACAATATCATGCAATCATAGTCTTTTAAGAGCTTCATCCACCTCCTTTGCCTCAAATTCAAGTCCTTCTACTAAAATATGTACTTAAGACTCTTATGATCAGTGTAGATTTCACAAGTCTAACCATATAGGTAATGCCTCCAAATCTTAAGAGTGAAGATCACTGCTGGCATCTCCAAATCATGTGTAGGATAGTTTTGCTCATGCCTCTTGAGTTGTCTAGAAGCATAAGCAATCACTCTTCCATGTTGCATCAAAACACACCATAGTCCAAGTCTAGGTGCATCACAA
Organism: Glycine max; assembly: GCF_000004515.6. Lineage (NCBI taxonomy): Eukaryota > Viridiplantae > Streptophyta > Magnoliopsida > Fabales > Fabaceae > Glycine > Glycine max. The sequence continues at coordinate 27,782,592 of NC_038241.2, forward strand.
TAAACCACATAACCACCACCACCACTCGAAGGTAAGGCTAAGACAGGAGCATATGTCAAACAATCATTTAGCTGTTGAAAACTTTGCTCACATGCACCATCCTATTGGAATACAACTTGCTTTTGTGTTAATCTGGTTAGAGGACCTGTAAGTTTGGAAAAATCCTTAATGAACTGATGGTAGTATCCTACAAGTACAAGAAAACTATGAATTTTTGACACCGATGTAGGCCTAGGCCAATCTTGAATCGCTTCCACTTTCTTCATATCTACGATTATCCTATCCTTAGATACCACATGACCTAAAAAGGCCACACTATCCAACCAGAACTCACATTTAGAGAACTTTGCATACAACTTATGCTCCCTCAAGGTTTGCAAGGCTAACCTCAAGTGTTGCTCATGCTCCTCTTTACTTTTAGAATACACCAAAATATCATCAATGAAAACTATCACAAAGTGGTCTAAGAATGACTTGAAGACTCGATTCATCAAGTCCATAAAAACTGCAGAGGCATTGGTTAATCCAAAAGACATAACGAAAAACTCATAATGTTCATATCCAATTTCACATGCATTAAATGCACTATTTGATGTGTCTGTTGGGAGAGAAATTTAATTGAATTGGGAGAAGCCCAATCCAATTAAATTTCAGACCAGCCTAAGGGAGAGGTGAGCATTTGCTTGCTACACCCCATTGCCACATCATATAGTCACACTTTGTGCATTTTCTTCATGTTTTACACGCCTTATGACACCTAAGTACACTTAGTGGAGAATCTTGGACTTGATCTTGGATTAGTGAGTTGAACCATAGTTAAAATTCACTAATCATAATTAGTGAAATTTTGGCTCCACAAATTCAAATTTCAAGTGAAATTTGAATAGACAAGTTTTTGTGACACTTAGGTTATAAATAAAGGCATTCTGTGTGCATTTTTTCAACTTTGATCATTTGAGAAATTAGACTTCAAAGTTCAGACCTCATTTGAGGCATAAATTTTGTTCCCCCCCCCCCCCCTCTCTCCCTCTCCCACCACTCATCTTCTCCTACCTTCAAGCTCTTATCCATGACTTTCTATGGTGGTGAGCTTGTTCTTGACTCATCTTTTTCTTGAAGTGGCGTCTCAATCACCTTTCCTCCTTCTCCATTTCGCTGCCATTGATCTTCAAGTAGCAAAGACTCCATTGATGAAGAAGATCCAAGGCCTACAAGCTCTACATGGAACTACATCATGTAAGACCATGAGAGGGCCACCTTTTGATGGTCATTGCATTTGTGTTTGTGACCGCAATGTTGTTTGTGTGTGGTTTTAGAGGAGATGGGTGACTCACTCCATACACCCTTTTGTTTTTCAGAGGAACATGAGCGATTTGATGCCAACAATGAAGATCAAATGGAAAAACTGCGCCGAGCACTAAAGAGATTATTGTAGTTGTTCCAAAATAGGAAGGATCCGTTAAGGATTCCTCAATAGTTTTGAAATGGGTATATAAGGGTTGGGTTTTCTTTAGGTCACTGCTCTGAGTCTCGATCTTTACTTTTACAAAAAGATGATAGATTAGGTTTTAATCTTATGTTGTTGTCATTCTTTTGTACATGACTAAGATGTATTAACTATCTAATTTCAGGAATGTAGACTTGAGTTATAATTGCATAGTGTAGTGGCTTAACGAGTATGAACTTTTATTGTTTGTGTTTGTTTAATGAAAATCAAGTATTTTATAAATTAAATTGTTTCTTAATGAAAGATATGATATTGATGGACACCTTATTTTACAAATAACCAGTATTATTTTAATATGAGTTAACATTTTAAAAAACCTCCGGTAATAAGGTTTTTAAAACAATGACAAAAAGTTATTCTTTATGTATCTAAAAAGATGTTGGACAATTTGTTTGAAATTCATTACTTTACTTCATAATTTTGCAAATAAATTAAGAAAAATTATAATAGTAACTAGGGTTAACTAAAAAAAACTCTAAGGACAAAAAGAAAAAAAATTGCAAGGACTAAAAGATTATTTAAACTTATTTCTTAATTCTTAAATTTCGAAAATTCTTTTTTAGTCTTTCTGCCAAAATTTCAGGCCTGGAAAATGAATTTTTATTTGAGAGACTAAAATGAGCATCTTTTGAATTTGAGGGACTAAAATAAAAAAAATTATAAATTTAAAGGACTAAAAATATAAGGTTAAAATATAATTTCAATCTCCTATTTTGTCTAATTTGTAATTTTGTTATCCTTCAATTTAAAAATAGAGACCTTTAGCTTTTCAATTTTCAAAAATCCACAATTTTAGTTCAATTCTCATTTTTTCTATATTTTTTTTTACATTTTAATTAATTAAATCATTTCTACATTGTATCTTAAATAAATATGTTAGGGTTAACGTTCAATTGGAACAAAAAAAAACATATTCAATATTGGATATTGAACAAAAATTACTAATTTTTAAAATTTAAAAACTAAATATTTATATTTCAAAATGAGATATTAAAATTATGAATTAGTACCAGAATCAAAATTATATTTTAACCAAAACATAATTAAGCCTACTTTTTTTGTGCGACCTACTAATGACTTATCATCACTCAAAAACGTGACTAATTACTTAATCGTGCACTAATTAATTGTTAAAAAATCTTAGTTTACCGGTTATTAATCTTTCGGCATTATGAATATTATTTTACTACGCAAGACTCGTATTAATAATTTTTTAAAATCTGTCAAATTTATACACTACAGGTAATAGGTAATTACAAATGACAATTTAAGCAATAATTACTTGTTAAAACATTTACTTCTTTTGAATTTTCTTTTTCAAATATGATATTTATTTTTAAAATTAAAATTTCAAAATATAAAAATGAATGTATAATAATCAATTAATGAATGCATTCAAATATTTATTAATAACATCATTAAAAATCATTATCTTTTCCTAAATGTCTAATAATAAATGTGCATTTAAATCTCACTCTTTATTAAATGTTTCAAAAATTAATATATTTTATTAAATAAACAAAATAATTTAAAAGGAATAAAAGTACTCTTATTTGGGACGGGAAAAAGAACGCCAATATATTTTTTTTTACTTTATACTCATATATAAGTCAAAAAAAACTTTTTGAACTCAAGTATAAGCAAGTATAAGCGAATTTTAATTACTTTTACCATATTTAATGATATTATTTCAAAAATATTCTTCAATTAATTAACATTTTATTTTCATTGGTTTCTATTTATTCTTAAAAACAAGTTTGAATGAAAATAATATCGAAATGTTTAGGGGCATCCTAAGAAGGGTTGCAAATCATGCAGGTCATATATATGACATGCACCCTTGACAGGTTGGGTTAAAGTTAACTCTAATGGTACGACTAAGGGGTGCCCAGGTGCTGCTAGGTGTGGGGGCGGCAAAATGACCCAAATGGATTCCCTTTAGAAACAATTTTTCGATATGGGTCTGTTTCCATAGTAATTCTAGAGGGGATTTGTTTTTCACGTGAAATTATAATGTATGGATGTGTATCGCCATGTATGTTGGCGACACATACAGGCGGTGACAGGTGGAATGGGTGTCACCAGTGGAAGCTGCGAAATGGCAGAGTGTATGTCGCCAGTCAAACTGGCGACACTGTGCAGAACTGTAGCGAAATAGGCTGGTTTTTTTTCTTCTTTGTTTAGCGTGTGTACATGTATTTTCTTCTTCTTTGTTTAAAATGTGTGCATGGTTTCTTTTTTTTTTTTAATAAAGTTTTAATGTGTAGAAAGTGTAGTCTTTTTTCCTCTTTTTTCTAGTTAAATTTAATTATTTATAATAGAAACTTTAAAATCCACCTTTAAAATTTGTACCTTGGCCTTCGAGTTTTAAAAGTTTTTGACACTATTTTTATTTGAACTAATTACTTTTTTGTTAGAATGAAATTTTAATTTTAAGTTCCAGTGTGTTAGTTTTTGTAATGAATTTTTTTTATGTTGGAGTTATTATTAACTAAATATATTAATTAGTATCAGTGCACTAATTAATTTAAATAAAACACAACAAATATATTAACTAAATACGTATTCCTAAATTTGAGTAAATAAAATACAATAAATATTAATTAGTATCAATATCAACTAACCAATTCATTGCAGGGCCATCTCGCCAAAGCCAGGAGCGAAACATGTGCGGGTACAAGGTTGAAAGTTATGTGCAGGGCCATTTCGCCAAAGCCAAGAGCGAAACATGTGCGGGTACAAGCTTTCTTTTCTTCCACTGGTAAACATTTCTTTCTTTGTATTTACTCAAATTTTGTTGAAAGTTAAATTGGTTAGTTAATAGTCTGAATTGGTTAGTTGATACTGATACTAATTAATATTTATTGTATTTTATTTACTCAAATTTAGTAATACGTATTTAGTTAATATATTTGTTGTGTTTTATTTAAATTAATTAGTGCACTGATACTAATTAATATATTTAGTTAATAATAACTCCAACATAAAAAAAATCCATTACAAAAACTAGTGCACTGGAACTTAAAATTAAAATTTCATTCTAACAAAAAAGTAATTAGTTCAAATAAAAATAGTGTCAAAAACTTTTAAAACTCGAAGGCCAAGGTACAAATTTTAAAGGTAGATTTTAAAATTTCTATTATAAATAATTAAATTTAACTAGAAAAAAGAGGAAAAAAGACTACACTTTCTACACATTAAAACTTTATTAAAAAAAAAAAAAAGAAACCCTGCACACATTTTAAACAAAGAAAAAGAAAATACATGTACACACGTTAAACAAAGAAGAAGAAAAAACCAGCCTATTTCGCTACAGCTCTGCACAGTGTCGCCAGTTTGACTGGCGACATACACTCTGCCATTTCGCAGCTTCCACTGGCGACACCCATTCCACCTGTCGCCGCCTGTATGTGTCGCCAACATACATGGCGATACACATCCATACATTATAATTTTACGTGAAAAACAAACCCCCTCTAGAATTACTATGGAAATAGACCCATATCGGGAAATTGTTTCTAAAGGGAACCCATTTGGGTCATTTTGCCGTGTGGGGGCATATTCAGAAATGACAAGGCAGCCTTTTCATGGTGGTTATGCTGCAAATCTAGACATTCTAAAGTTTTATTTGCTGAGCTCATGGGAGCTATCATGGCTATTAAAATAGTTGTTAAAAAAATGTGGTTCAACCTTTGGCTAGAGTGTGATTCGATTCTGGTAGTGCAAGCATTCCAAAACTTAAACCTGGTTTCTTATAAATTGAGAAACAAATGGATAAATTGTATAGAAAAAAAATGAAAAATATGCAATTTTTAGTTGGTCATATTTATAGAGAGGACAATACTTGTGCAAACCTATTTGTCTCCCATTCAACATCTATTATTGGTCTCTGCTAGTTGTTCTAACAGAGTGCTAGTGTGATTCTGTGTCAAACCCTTCTTTTGTTAAAGTAGAGTTTTATAAGAATAGAGATGGACTATCAAACTATAGGTTTAAATAGTTTCATTTTGTTTTCACCAGTTTAGTTTTGCCCCCATGCTTTGTACGTTCCTTCTCTCTTTCTCTTTTGTTAATGCAATTTCTCAGATGGTGAGCTATTTTAGTTTGGTTTCTAGTTGACTGTCAACCTAGTTAGGCAAATTGCCCTAAATGGGGTTCTTTTACAAACTTTTTCCCCATTTGGGGCTGTTTTGAAAGATTTTCCAGGAGGGTGCTGTTTTGAACGTACCCTGCATGGAAATTTCATGCAAAACGCCAGCATGATTGGCACGTCCCGCTCGCACGTGACACGTGGCTGTGTCGCTTCTGCCACTGGCGACACCAGTGGTATCGCCACCTGCACTGGCGCTTTGGCCATGCAAGGTGGAGTCGCTGGTCAACCTAGCGACTTACGCCTAGGTACAACTTTTCAGGAAGCAGCAGCTTTTGCAGGGTGAAGGCGTCATTACTATTGGCGAGGACAGTGGAAAACGCTAGCACCTTTGGCGTTTTAGAGTGTTTAAATACACCATAACCTTCACTTTTCTTGCAACTGCTTCACTTTTTTGCAACTGCGTGTGCCTTTCAACTTGTTTTTCTTTCGTTTTCGTGGCTTTGGCAATCAAAAAATTTGTGTGGAATGAAATATTTTTTTAAAGTTATTTTGTTAGGCTGGAACTTATTTTTCGTTTAAAATATTTATTTATTTTAAAATTAAATTAGCTTTTATATTTGATAGGCTTGTTAGTGTGTGTTTAAATGTCAAAAATAAAAGAAAAATTGTGTAACAATGTTTATTTGAAGATAATATTTTCAGTGAAAATAAAATATTTTGAATATGAAATTTGTAATATTTTTTTAATTAGATTAGGTTGGTGTTGATGATTTATTAGTGTGTTAAAAATTGATGAATGTTTGAACTTTGAATAAAAAAAATTGTAGATTATATTTATTTTAAGTAATTATTTTGAGTACGAATTTTTTTTTAATATGAAGTTGCAATATTTTTTTAATATTTTTTTAATTAGATTAAGTTGATTTGTTGGTGTGTTAAAAATTTATAAGCGTTCAACTTGAAAGTGTTATTTGATGCTTTGTTTTTTCTCGTATCATAATTATTTTACTATATTTGTACTAATTTTGTAATTACGTATTTTCATTTTAAAGTTATTATTGTTAAGATTAATTATTTATACTACTAACTTCGTTCATGAATTATTTTGTCTTTAAAATTATTATCTTGAAATTGTTCATTTTTTTTAAGTGTCTGCCATGAAATTTATTTGAAGTTAATTAATTTTTTTTAAAAGAAAATTTGAATGTGAAGTTCCAATAAAGGGACATTTTGTGATTACATTTTATTATTTTGGATTTAAAGTTTTTAAAAATTGTTCGTGTTATTTAAGAGTGTTGATGTGAAATTTATTTAAAGTTAATAATTTTGATTACATGTTGATTAGTTTGCAATTACTACGTTGAAATCGTTAATGTTTTTAAAGTGTGTTAATGTGAAATTTATTTGAAGTTAATTTTTTTTAAAATTAAGTTTTACTGTGAAGTTCCCGTAAGGACTTTTTGTGATAATCATTTTATTATTTAAAGTTTTAAAATATTGTTTTTGTAGGTACACGATGAATTCGGTTATAACAGTGTTGTATTTCAATGGAATGGTATATGAAGATAATGATGGTGTAATATTTGAAGGCAGTAAAAAAGCGATTAAGATTAAATGTGGAATTAGTTTCAATGCTTTGAAGAAAAAAATTGGAAATAAGGTAAAGTTGCAAAATAATGAAATTATTTCTGCTATCAGCTGTAGATTTTTAGTGTCAGGAAAATATATTGCCTTGCAAATTTGTGATGACGAAGACGTTGAAATGATGCTGGAAAGTTTTAAACAACAAGACCAAATGTCAGTTCTGGAGTTGTATATAGAAAAGGATGTGGCAGGTGGTTCAATGTTTCATTCTGCAAATTCGCTTACATCATGTGGAAATTATTTATCTAATGATGAGACACAATCGCCAACAAATATGAGCAATTTACATGTTGACGAAGATGATGATGATTATCTTGTGTCTAACTCATACGTTGAAGAGTCTTTAGACGAAGATGACAGTGTTGACGGTATATCTGATACAGACGATGAAGTCACCAACATGATTCAACCAGTAAGAATTGTTCACCCAGCATAAGGTATAATTTGCTGTATAAAAAAAGTAGACAATACATTTATTATTTGATGACAATTGTATTTAATGCTAAATAAGTATGATTTGAATTTTTATTTTGAACTATTAGGTGCACAACGAATTGAAAATCCATTTTGGAATGATGCTTTACATTATAACAATATCAACTAGAGTTATCCTGATGAGGAGGACATTTGCGGTTTGGAGATGTCGTCGACCTTTAATGTTGGCCAAGAATTATATGTTGGCATGGAATTTGATAGTAAAGATGCAGTCAAAAATGCAGTCAAACAATATGTTATGAAGGTGCATCAAAGTTTCAAAGTTGTTGAAAGCAAATTGAACAAGTATGTGGTTTGTTGCTTGAATAAAAGTGCAGAGTGTCCTTGCCCTTTCTATATGAGGGCAATTTTATCTAAAAAAACAGATACGTGGAAAGTCACACAATGGGGTGGACCACACACATGTCTGAATATGACCATGACACAAGATCACGAGAAACTTGATTCAGATTTAATTGCCACTTGTGTAGCAGGTACGTATTTTATGTTCATATTATGTTCATTTTTTGTTAATTGTCATTTAAATTTTGCTATGTTATTAACAGGCATGATCAGAGAAGATCCATCAATAAAAGTTTCTTTGATTCAAGAGAGGATTAACGGTGAATTTGCGTACAAGGTGTCGTACAAAAAAGCTTGGTTGGCGAAACAGAAAGCCATTGCAATTGAATATGGCGATTAGGATGAGTCATGCGAAACTTTCATCGTGGTTAACACACATGCAAAATAATTCTCCTGGATCATATTTTCAAATACTACATAATGATTTTATCGTTGGGAAAACGGTTAGTCGCGAACACCGTCAATTTCATAGAGTTTTTTGGACTTTTGGCCAATGTAAAGAGGCTTTCAAGTACTGTAAGCCAATCATACAAGTTGACGGCACACATTTGTATGGCAAATACCGTGGGACCCTCTTAATGGCCACATCACAAGATGGAAATGGTGGTGTCCTTCCTCTAGCATTCGCGGTGGTCGAAGGTGAGACGTTGACAGCGTGGTCATGGTTTTTGGCACACTTGCGTGAACACGTCACAGATAAAAATGGTATTTTTCTGATATCTGATCGACACGTGAGTATAAAGTCCGATGTCACTAACGAAGCACTTGGTTGGAAACCTCCCCACGATTATCATGTCTACTGCATGCAACACATAGCAAGCAACTTCAATCGGAAATTCAATAATGCCAAACAAAAAGAAATGTTGAAGAAATTGGGTAAGATTTCATATTTGGTGGTCACGTTTATTTAACTTTCATATATACTTAAAATTGTTATTCATAACTAATTTTATGCAGCCTACACTCCTTGCAAGCACATTTTTTTATCAAAATTTAGAAAAAATTCGTGAACTGAGTCTAGCCATAGCAACATGGATTGATCGCATTTCAAAGGAAAAATGGACGATGGCTTATGATAGAGAAGGACGTCGATATGGCCACATGACAACCAACCTCTCAGAATGTATCAATAAGGTTTTGAAGGATTGTCGCAACATTCCCATAACAGCATTGGTCAAATCAACGTACAGTAGGTGTCGAAAGTACTTTGTTGAGCGTGGCCGCCAAGCCCAAAGACAGTTAAATGAAGGGCAAGTATATTGTTCAAAGCTTGTTAAAGAACTTAGAAAAAATCAAGAACAAGCTTGTTCGCACATTGTTCGCGTGTATGACATCCACTCCACAAGGTTTGAAGTAGAGGAGACCTTCAATCCTATCACGCAACGTGGCGGACAAAAGTGGGCAGTTAACTTGAATGGTCATTATTGTCAATGCGGAAGGTATTCTGCGCTTCACTATCCATGTTCACATATTATTGCAGCTTGTGGTTACGTGAACCTGAAGTACTACCAATATATAGATGTTGTTTATACAAATGAGCACATCTTAAAAGCTTACTCCGCACAATGGTGGTCTATTGGGAATGAAGCGGTTATTCCTCCTTCTAATGACGCATGGACACTTATCCCTGACCCAACTACAATTCGTGCGAAAGGTCGGCCAAAATCAACAAGGATAAGGAATGAGATGGGATGGGGTTGACCCATCTGAGCACCGACAAAAATTGCAGTAGATGTGGGAGCCGAAGGGCTTAACAGGCGTCGCTATTCAATACAATCTGAGCATGGGAGTTTGTTCAAATCATTGATTTATGTATGTTAGTCGAGTGACTTGCATTTGTTTAAGTTCTCTTCAATGTATTGAATTTTTGGGGTTGAATAAATTTGGTTTGTGTGCATTAGCTATTTGTGGGGTTCAATGAATTCGTTAGCTAAAAACATAACCATAAACCCTAACCCTAAACCCAAAACCCTAAACCCTAACCCCTAATCCAAACCAGAATTAATAATCCCAAATCCCTAACCCAAACCCCAAAACCCTAAGCCTTAACCCTAAACCCCAAGCCCTAAGCCTAATCCCAAACCCCTAAAACCTAACCCTAAACCCTAATCCAGACCCCTAAGCCTTAAACCCTAAACCCTAACCCACACCAAAACCCCAAAACCTTAAGCCTTAAACCCTAAACCCCAAGCCCTAAGCCTAATCCACCTAAAACCTAACCCTAAACCCCTAAATCATAAACCCTACACACTAAACCCCAAACCCTAACCCATAAGCCCTAAACCTAACCCCTAATCCACAACCCTAAGCCTTAAAACCTAAACCCTAAGCCCTAAGCATAATCCCTAACCCCTAAACCCCAAACCGTAAATCCTAAGCCCTAAACCTAAACCCTAATCCACAACCCTAAGCCTTAAACCCTAAACCCTAAGCCCTAAGCCTAATTCCTAACCCCTAAACCCCAAACCATAACCCCTAAGCCCTAAACCTAACCCCTAATCCACAACCCTAAGCCTTAAACCTTAAACCCTAATCCCTAAACCTAAACCCAAAACTGAAAACCATAAACCCCAAACCCTAACCCTATGCCTTAAACTCTAACCCTCAAATCCTAAAACGATAAACCCTACACCATAACCCCTCAACCCTAAACCTAGGTTGAGTGAAAGTGGGGAGTCCAATGCTGTAGTTAAGGGTATTCAAATTGATACTAAAGGAGAACTATCTACAATGATAAACTATGGAATTAGTCAATGTGGAGTATCTGCACATATGGCGTTGGTGTTCGGCTTTAGTTACTAAAACTACTTATTTTTCGTTTGTCTACTTTAGTTTTATTTTTAAACTTTCTTTATTATTATAGTTTAATGCGCCACATAAACTGTATACATTAGTAAGGCATAATAAATGAGATGCGATAGATTAACTGTCAAAAATCAAATGTCATACATACAACAAAAAATTTACACAGAGACATCAAAATCAGTCATTATGGTGTCCATGATGTCGTGAGGATGTGCCACATGGTCGATCCCATCTTCGCGCTTGACGATTAGGATTTCTTCTGCCGCGTTGTCTCCCCGCTTCTGCTTGCTCAGCCTCAGCAGAAAACTCCAGACGCAAATCAACACCTAATAAGTCGCCCATATCAGGTATTGCTCCGGGTACATTTCATTGCGGAACAAATGGGGCGTTAGGTGTTGCCATTTGGGCATCATGTTGCTGTGAAGGAGTCATAGTGGGCCATAAAAAATGAGGCTGTGTTTTCACAACACCACCGAACGAATGTTCGCTCGCAGAAGTATCAGTGTGATGACCTTCAAAAGGATACTGATACATCTATGAAGGATATTGGGAAAATGTTGTTGGCGTGTAATACATTCCATGACCACGCTCCATTATTTGTTGGGAATATTGTTCCGCTTCAACAGACTCCCTTCCTCTGCCTATGCCCCGAGTTTCAACACTTGACTGAAGAATGTGAAACTCTTGTGTTGGGAATTCACGCTCTGATGCTGGACCATGTAACACTAGCTCAATGATTCTCTCTTGCTCTTCGGATATAATCACTAACTTTTCCACGTAAGGCACGAGATCATCAACTGTCCATGTGTTCCTCCCTTGTGGTGACACCATATACTGTAAAGTCTCCACAACTTCACCCTGCAATTATTAGCGTCAAGAAATTAATGCTCATGCTTAACAAAATAATTTGAAGTTAAACATTGAAAAACAGATAAATACCAATGTAGTTGTGTTTGAATTATTTGGGTCGACAAAAATCTTTGTTTTACGCCTATACCACACCATGTAGTCCGAGTTAAAACCCAGTAGGCCCTCCTGTCGAGGATAAACGTCGACCCTAAACTCAGCTCGATTGTTCCATTGACTGATGATCGGGGCTAACAGGTGGAACCAATTTTCGTCTTGTTTGCCTTTGAGCGTTATGCCATGGAGATTCTGTGGTTGCGAAAGACACCCGGGAATAGGTTGTTGCAATCCAAATTGTCGTAAAACTCTATCGGGTTGGTGCCACTCAACAACATGGAAACAAATCAGTGGCACCACCACGAACCAGGCTACACTTCCAACCACACAAATTGGAGGCAATGCTGCCATCACAATTGTTGTGTGGCTCCCAGACAAACTGCATATAACAACACACTTGTCAATTTTCAGTCAAACATAACATATTAACATTTCATTTAACCAATACATTACGATCTTCTTACCTCAAGTCGTTTCATCAGATCCAATTTGCGACGGAAAACTCTAAGATCATCATTGCCAATATGCTGATTTCCACGTCGTAGCCACCTACAATAAAAATGAAATCATCATTGTCAACACGTTCCATCATTAAATATTTTCAATTCAAATCTAATTTTTTAAACGACAAACCTGTGTCCGAGTGGTTTATTTTCTATTATGGGAGGCGTCCTCTTTGGAGCCAAAGTCGTGCATCATTCCCATGCCCACATTTGGATTAAGATGCACATACCTCCGATTGATTTAACTTTGTAATCGGTGGCGCTGCACATCTCTCTATATAAATACGCAAGCATGGCAGGTCCCCACGCATACATACTGCACTGTTCAAAGTCACGTAAAAATTGTAGGTACCTTAAGGAAACTCTGCTACTGCTTTTGTTAACAAAGAGAACACCTCCTATGAATCGAAGGATCCATGCATGGGTAAACCTTTGTAATTGTTCAACGTTACCCTCATCAATATTTATGTGAGAAAAATGGTGAGCCAGCCAACTTAATTTTACCACACTGCCTTCAAGTTCGCCTTCCTGTGGTCTAACTCCTAATAATTCTTCACATAAATCGGTCCAATCAAGATTTGTTGAACCAATTAATGGTGCTCCATCCGTACGAAGACCTAATAAAACTGACACATCTTGAAGAGTAATGGTAGCCTCTCCGCACTCAAGTGAAACGTGTGTGTTTCGGGCCTCCATCTTTCAATGAACGCACTAATTAAGGTTGCATTTATCTTTAGGTATCCCATCTTCATTATCCAATAAAACTCAGATTGCCGAAGCAGAGGAACAATTTCCTCTTGTATTTGTTCTTCACATTGATACGTTGGGACTGTTCGTCTGATGTGTAATTTTTTGTCTGGTTCCCCATTCCAAACATGTTCTGAAACATGCTTGGGTTGCATCCACAAAAATGTCACCATCAATTGGACCAAACCTAGTTTGTATACTTGATGAGCATGACGACGAAGATGCCAATGATCCTACAAAATAAAATATAATACAATTAATTGACGATAAAATTTATACATACTCTCCAAATTTCAAATAAATAACAAATTATATTTTTCAAATTTCAAATATTTCAATAACAAAATATATTACACAATCAACAAAATTTAAATATATTCTACAAATAAATTAAAAAAAAAAAAAAATATATATATATATATATATATATATATATATATATATATATATATACAAAATTAATAACTTAAAATACTTACGAGTCAAATAATTTAGCATCAAATATTTAAACTAGATGTAATGTACCATATCAAAAATTTAAACTAAACCTAATCTAAAATTAATAAGTTACGTAACCTAAAACTATTTTTAATTTACTATATAAAAGTTTTTAACTAAACCTAATCTACCATATAAAAATTTAAACTATTTCTATTTTATCATATCAAATATTTAAACTAAATGTAATGTACCATATAAAAAATTTAAACTAAACCTAATCTAAAATTAATAAGTTACGGAACCTAAAACTATTTTTAATCTACTATATAAATTTTTTTAACTAAACATAATCTACCGTATAAAAATTTAAATTATTTATAATTTATCATATCAAATATTTAAACTAAATGTAATGTACCATATAAATAATTTAAACTAAACCTAATTTAAAATTAATAAGTTACGGAACCTAAAACTATTTTTAATTTACTATATAAATTTTTTTAACTAAACCTAATCTACCATATAAAAATTTAAACTATTTCTAATTTACCATATCAAATATTTAAACTAAATATAATGTACCATATAAAAAATTTAAACTAAACCTAATCTAAAATTAATAAGTTACGGAACGTAAAACTATTTTTAATTTGCTATATAAATTGTTTTAACTAAATCTAATCTACCATATAAAAATTTAAACTATTTCTAATTTATCATATCAAATATTTAATCTAAATGTAATGTACCATATAAAAAATTTAAACTAAACCTAATCTAAAATTAATAAGTTACGGAACCTAAAACTATTTTTAATCTACTATATAAAAAAATTTAACTAAACCTAATCTACCATATAAAAATTTAAACTATTCCTAATTTATCATATCAAATATTTAAACTAAATGTAATGTACAATATACAAAATTTAAACTAAACCTAATCTAAAATTAATAAATTACGGAACCTAAAACTATTTTTAATCTATTATATAAATTTTTTTAATGAAACCTAATCTACCATATAAAAATTTAAACTATTTCTAATTTATCATATTAAATATTTAAACTAAATGTAATGTACCATACAAAAAATTTAAACTAAATATAATGTACCATACAAAAAATTTAAACTAAACCTAATCTAAAATTATATTTTTCAAAACCTCAAACTATTCTTAATCTACTATATAAATTTTTTTAACTAAACCTAATGTACAATATAAAAATTTAAACTATTCCTAATCTACCATATAATTTTTTTAAACTAAATCTAATCTACTATATAAAATACAGAACTCAAACTAATAATATTAACAAATAAACTAAATCTAATGTATCCTATAATACAAATAATAACATACTAACTAAAATTATAACATATACATATAACATAAATAATATTAATATTTCAAATTATTACTTAAAATTGATAACTACCACCTAAACATACATAACATATAACATATAATACAAATCTAACCTAAACATACGTAACATATAACACTTAAAATTTATAACCTAAACACACATAAAATTTATTATCAGTTAAAATAAACTTACCAAGAAGTTACAAGCAGCAGAAACGAAAGAAGCAAAGGAAGCAAGGAAGCAAGCTTTCTGGATAACCAAGATGAAAGTCGAAGGCTGAGGAGAGTGAGTAGCAATGCAGTGGACGAGAACTGCATATAAAGGAGCAAATCGCTCCTCATGATGGCGCCTCCCCCCTGCAACTGCAACGTGCAACCTCCAATGGCGCTTCCTGCTGCATTGCTGCAGCACAGCACTCTGCGCGTCCCTGCTCTGCTGCACCCTAGGGCCAACACGCCAGTTTGACTAGCGCCTTCCTCAACGCGCCATTGCTGCTTGCGCCTCCAGCGCCATGTAGACACAAAGGCAAGGCGCTGGTGGGAATGGCGACACCAGTGTCACGTGTCAGCTCCTACGTGAAAGCGCCAATGGTGGTGGCGCCATGCATGAGGTTTATGTAAAAAATAACACCCCTCAAGAATATGTTTGGAAACAACCCCATTTGGGGAATAAGTTTCTAAAAGAGCACCATTTGAGGATTTTTGCCACCTAGTTAGGACCAGTCTAGCTTCCTCTATCGTTGCAAGCCTCCCTTTTGCTTTTAGAAAGATACACTTTAGTAAAAAGTTTATTTCTTAATTAAATGTAAATAGATAAATTAAATGATATGATATTAACTAATTTTTTATTCTAAAAGTTAATTATTTTTTGTTATATTTAGGTCTTAATGGAGTATTATAAAAGATATACATTTTTTAGTTGAAAGGTGTGCTACCTCTTTTCCATATCTTTTTTATGTTTAAGGTTATTGCACATAAATTAAGAATCAAATTTAATAGAACTAAAAATTGTTATATTTAAGTTAAGATAAATGCTAACATGTGTCTTAAGTTAAAAAACTTAAAGTAGAAATATTTTTATTGAAAAATGAAAAATTGTGTCATCCATAATTTTTTTTATGTTCTCTTATGATTTAAATATTAAATAATATTTTCTTTTAATTCCTTAACTAATGGCCAAGAACATTGGTTAACAACCCTTAAATTAAAATTAAAATTACTTATTGAATGTATTGATCTTTGATACTTACATCACTAGTAGTGTGTATTAAATATCGGTATATATTTGAGAAAAATACATTAATTAGATTTTGAAATTAAAAGATATGAAAAGGAGATAATATATTTAAAATATGTTGATGATTTATATAAAGGTTATCTTTAATTGTAATTTACCTAATTTACGTTGAAGTTGGTCCCCTAGCAAAGAAAAGGGGTAAGCATAGTGAATGCCAAGACACATAGAAGACTATGAATCAAATTATATCGCTCATTATAATTTGGAAATATAGAATATATGCTGACAGTGTCGTTGAAATTTCTAAGAAAGCACACAATCAAGTGGTATGGATCAATACTGCAATTATAACTAGGACGAACAAACTGCACTGTTCATATGTATATCATCTCTACATATATAAAATTTGTCCAACTAAACTCCCAAGAGTTGTAGCCCCTGTTAGCAAGGATCGAATTCCCTCTTCTTCTTTTTTTTACCTTGTCCATATTTATTCTTTGTGCTGCTGGACTTGAGGGAGGAGTTTGGTGGGCTCTATTCCCCTGGGTGTTTGAGTTTGAGAGTTTCTGTCGTTGTTTGCTTTTTCTGCATTTTGCTTTTCTTTTTGTTTTGTAGGTTCTTTGCTTAGTACCAACGGTGGCCTCAATAACCATGATTTCAACTAGCGAAACAATTAACTTTTCTTTTTCATTTAACCATACATTTTTTTTCTCCAACTTTTGCAATTTCGCATTTTTTTTTTCAACGTCTGACATGCAATTAGAGGCAAAAATATGCAAAATTTTTAAAATAAAGGCAAAAAATTGAAATTATACCTTTAAAAATGATATAAAGTTCCTGAAAATGAGCTTAAACCCTAACTTTTTTCCCACTGTCATCAAAGCCGCTAAATCATTTTGACTTGTTTGATTTATAAATAAAAAATGAAAATAATCTTTTATATATACTTGTTAGTCTTGCGGCCCATAATCACAATAAACCTATATAACTACAACCCATTCATTGCATTCACGAATTCAAATAATCACGAATAAAATTAACATGAAAGGTTGGGATAACAGAGTTAGCACGTACAAAAATGTACCATACGTAAAAAATTCGATTTCTCGTTTCTATTCCATGCTACACAAATGAAATGCGGAAGTTAATTTTACCATATTTTCTCTATTTCTTTTCCCTTTATTTTCACTGAATCAATCAAAGGATCGAATTACTATCACGCATATTACATTATTATTACTCCATCAATCATGTAGGCATGGAACTCTAATACTTCACGTAACTGATGAACTATTTCTAATATGCAACACGTACAGGTCGTTGATCTAATTTGCCACAAAATAAACGGTGTAAAGAGGGTTGATCAAGATGCTCTTAATTCTTTTTTTTGTTAGAACACATATTCTCCACGGTAGGTAATCTTATTCGAATCTGATAGGATTACTATGAACGACAAAATTTTCTGTCCAAGTAGTTATACAACTGCATACCCAAGACTTAAATCTAAAATCTCTGATTAAGCTAAATAAATCCCACATCAGTTAATCAATGTTCTTGGTGGTTATTTGTTTTGAACCACGGTGATCACTCCTTTCCAATCGTGAAGAAACACAAGAAAAGAAACAAGCTAGGACTGGAAATTTCCAATCAGCTGGGGTAAGTAGTCCAATGGAAGGGACCAGAAAAGGGTGATGAGGAGTCAAATCAAGCTGCCTTCATTGGCTAATTCAAAATGTGAATGACACCATTAAAATTAAGAAGTCCCCTTACTAGAGTTTTTAATTTGTGCACTAGATCTTTTCGTGGAGATAATAATATTGCCCCAGAAATTGATGGGTCAGTATGGTGCAAGATAGGTAGTGTTAAGATATGTCAAATATTCTATTAGCTAATATTAGGCAATCAAATATTATGTTAGCTGTAACTTAGGCTTTATCATAGTTGAGGTAATTTGTGTAGCTGTCATTCCTTTAATAAATGAGGAATTATAGGACCCTTGTATATATATATACAACACTATTCTATGAATAAAATACATCAGACTTATTCTTTAAACCTTTCTATATGGTATCAAAGTCGAACACTGACATCCTCTCCAATATAGGGATTGGTGCTTCTTTATTTCTTTGAATATTTCTGATGGCTCCTTTTGATAAAAATCAATCGGCGAAACATGATTCTAGGACTTCCCTTGCTACCCATATGCACGAAGCGTTCACCCCTGAACGGCTTGACGACACCAACTATGTCGAGTGGTCGTTGAACGCACAGAACAAGATTAGAGGCAAAAAACATTGGGGTTACATCTATGGAACAAAGGCTGCACCAGAAAACAAGAAATTTGATGAATATGAAGCATGGGAAGATGAAAACTGCCTAGTCAAGTCTTGGCTTCTGGACTCCGTGACGAAGGAAATCAGATCACTCTTTATTCACTTAGCTACGACAAAGGATATCTAGGACAATGTGCAGTAAACATACTCAGCCAACCAGGATGCGTCCAAATCATATCAATTATATCGTGAGGTAATCTCTACTTAGCAAAATGGAAGCTTTGCTATTACATACTTTGGTAAATTGCAAAGATTATGGTTGGAGTATGATACTATCACGAATTGTACCATGGAATGCCCTAAAGATGTTGAGAAGTATAACAACATGATTAATTCTCAACGAGTTTATGTCTTTTTGGCTGGCCTGGATTCACATTTGGATGCAATTCATAGTCGTATCCTTGCTACCACTCCCCTTCCAAATGTTCAACCAGTTTATGCAACTGTTTATGTCGAGGCAAACCGCCAAGAGGCTATGCTTGATAGTGAGTCTACTATGGGGACTGCCTTTGCTGTTAAGAAGTATTCTAAGAAAGGAATCCACAATTGTACCCACTGCAATGGGGATAATCATGTCGTGGATACATGTTTTAAACTCCATGGCTATCTGGATTGGCATCCAAAAGGCAAAACTACTCCCAATACCAAGGTAGACGCTACTTCCAAGAGCCATATTTCTACTGCTACTAGATTTGTGACCAAGTCAGGTATATCTAACTCTACTCTTAATCTTTTTGTTGTTACTAGGGGTAGTGAGTGGATAATTGATTCAAGTGCTAATGATCATATGACTTGTGATCCCCATAAATTTACTAGTTTTTCCCCTGATTGTTCTAAAACTTTTATTATTAATGCCAATGGGGTCTCATCACCTATTGAAGGTGTAGGTATTGTATGCCTCTCACCCTACTTATCGATTCCTGATGTTTTATTTGTTCCTACATTGAACTATAATATTCTCTCTGTTAGCAAGTTAACCAAATTACATTCTTATGTTACCTCATTTTATCCAACCTATTGTCTTTTTTAGACCATTCATTCCAAGGAGAAGATTGGCAGTGGTAGAGAGAGTGAAGGACTGTATTATCTGAAAAATGTCTCACAACAAACCCATAAATGAGCATTGGCTTGTCTTGCGAATGAACACATACAAGATAAAAACAAAAAGGAAATATGGCTATGGCATAGACGATTAGGACATCCCTTTTTTGGTTATCTAAAAAAATTGTTTCCATAGCTATTTCATAAATACAATATTTCTGATTTTCTTTGTGAAACTTGTGTAAAGGCAAAAAGCCATCGTGTTGTATTACCTTTAAGCAATAAAAAAAAACTGATTTTCCTTTTTCATTAATTCACACAAATGTTTGGGGCCCTGCCCCACAATTTACACATAATGGAAAAAAATGGTTTATCAGTTTTGTTGATGATTGTACTCAGGTAACTTGGGTGTATTTGCTTAAACATAAAAGTGATATGTGTGATGTGTTTCGTTCCTTTCATCAGATGATAGCTACACAATTTAACACATATATTAAGGTCATTAGATCAGACAATGGAGGGGAATATTTTAAGACTGAATTAATAGAGTTCATGAACTCTAATGGCATCTTGCATCAAACCACATGTCCTTATTCACCACAACAAAATGGAGTGGCTAAGAGGAAAAATAGACATATATTAGAAGTGACAAGATCACTTTTGATAGATGGTAATGTCTCATCTCATTTATGGGGTAAGGCTGTGAACTCTACAGTTTATTTGATTAATTGAACCCCTTCTAGTGTGCTTAACTTTAGAAGGCCTTTAGATGTGTTGTCTGATAATTGTATCCTTCCTTCCACGGTTTATTTGCCACCTCATGTTTTTGGATGTGTTATATTTGTTCACTTACACCCATATCAACGTACAAAGCTTGAAGAACAAGCTATCAAATGTGTTTTTGTTGGGTATGGATCAACCAAAAAGGTTATCGTGCTTACCATCCACCATCAAAGAAATTTTATATCTCTATGGATGTGACATTTAATGAGCATAATTTTTTTTATGTTGATTCTACACTTTAGGGAGGAAATGAAAGTGAAGTGCATAATCATGATATTAGTATGTTTGATATCTCAGATATAAAATTATATTGTGAAGATAAATTATCATGTGAGGATCATTCTGCAGGAAGTGAGCCAATCCTAAAGATGGACAATTCTTTTTTGGATAATACAGTGTCTTCTTATCATAACCAATTGGCTCAATCTTCTCCACAGGTTCGGCTTGACTCTTCAGAGGTACCTTCTGATCCTATCTCTGATAATACTAATGTAGATGAAACTGATCATGAAATTGTTTCTCTTGATCCTACCCTTGATAATACTAATTTAGATGAAACCGATCATGAAATTGATTCTTGTCTGTGTGAGACCATCAGTACACCAAACACTGAGTCTACTATTATCCAATATAATCTTCCACCCCGCTCTAATCGTCGTCAACCTCCAGCTAAATATGAACCAGAACTCCAAGCCAAAGTTAAATATCCCATTAATAAATATGTGTCATATCACAAGTTATCCCAGTCATATGCATCATTTGTATCTCAATTATCTTCAATTTTTATTCCTAGTAATATACAAGAAGCTTTGGCAGATCCTAGATGGACCGAAGCAATGGTTGATGAGATGACAGCTTTAGAAAAAAACAACACTTGGGATCCCGTGTCCTTACCAAGAAGGAAGAAAACTGTGGGCTGCAAATAGGTATTTACAATCAAACACAAAGGTGATGGAACTATTGAGAGGTATAAAGCACGACTTGTGGCTAAAGGTTACACTCAGTCTTATGGTGTAGATTACCAAGAGACATTTGCACCGATAGCCAAGCTTAACACTGTGAGAATACTTTTGTCGCTAGCAGCAAACCAAGATTGGCCTCTTCTACAATTTGATGTGAAAAATACTTT
This sequence comes from Glycine max, assembly GCF_000004515.6. NCBI lineage: Eukaryota > Viridiplantae > Streptophyta > Magnoliopsida > Fabales > Fabaceae > Glycine > Glycine max. The sequence continues at coordinate 27,804,027 of NC_038241.2, forward strand.
CCTACATGGAGAAATTTTAGAAGAAATTTATATGGATTCCCCATCAAGCATGATAGATTCAAATGGAATGAAGGTTTGCAAATTAAAGAAGGTTCTATATGGATTAAAACAATCCCCAATAGCATGGTTTGGAAGGTTTACCAAGTCTATGAAGGCTTTTGGCTATAGAGCAAGTATCACACCTTATTTTTGAAGAGAAGAAAAAAATTACAGTTTTGATTATATATGTAGATGACATGATTGTTACAGGAAATGACCAAGATGAGATTTCTAGTTTGCAACAATACCTTGCATTTAAACTTGAGATGAAACAACTTGGAAACCTCAAATATTTTTTGGGTATTGAAGTAGCTAGATCAAAACATGGTATTTTTCTATGCCAAAGAAAATATACTCTTGACTTACTATCGAAAACTAGGTTGCTTGGAAGTAAACCAGTTGATACACCAATTGAACAAAATCATAAACTCTTTCAATGCTCAAATTCAGCAAGCATAGACAGAGGGAGATACCAAAGGATGGTAGGAAAACTAATTTATTTGTCCCATACACGTCCAGATATTACCTATGTAGTGAATGTCGTTAGTCAATTTATGCATGACCCACGAAAGCTTCATATGGATGTTGTCGAGAGGATTTTGAGATATTTGAAGTCCACTCTTGGAAAAGGAATTTTGTTCTCAAATCATGGAAACTTATAGGTAGAAGGGTACATTGATGCAGATTGGGCAAGTTCAAAAGATGATAGAAGATCTACCTCTGGATACTTTACTTTTGTAGGAGGGAATTTTGTAACTTGGAGGAGTAAAAAACAGCCTGTAGTAGCAAGATCTAGCACTGAAAGCAGAATTCAGAGCCATGGCACTCGGTGTATGTGAACTTTTATGGGTTAAAAATGTGTTATCAGATTTGGGCTTTAAACCAAATGAAACTATGAGTTTGTATTGTGACAATACGTCGGCTATAGCAATTGCTCACAATCCTGTTCAACATGATAGAACAAAACATGTGGAGATTGATAGACATTTCATCAAAGAGAAGCTTGAAGCTGGAATAATTTCCTTTCCCTTTGTAAGATTTGAATTGTAGTTGGTTGATGTTCTCACCAAAGGAGTGTCAGAGTGTTTAATGAGTCTCTATTCAAGTTGGGGATGTGTGATATCCATGCACTAACTTGAGTGGGGGTGTTAAGATATGTCAAACATTCTATTAGCTAATATTAGGCAATCAAATATTATGTTGGTTATTACAGCTGAGGTAATTTGTACAACTGTCATTCCTTTAATAAATGAGGAATTATAGGACCCTTATATATATATATATATATAACATTATTCTATGAATAAAATACATTAAACTTATTCTTTAAACCTTTCTATAGGTAGTTCCTATAGTCTTGAAGAAGAAGCCGTGTGAGCAAAAATACCCTCTTCACAACTGGTGGCATCCATATATACCCCCATTTGCTGAGGTTATAGATGGGGAACATTTTAGAGTTGAGAAGGTTGATTTCAGTGGAGGTAGCATCACCAAGAATCACACTGCCGATGATGTCAAGCATGTGTTCTTAACTGTGAGTTCTTAACTAATTCATCATGTGTTCAAGCATTTACAGTTTTCATAATTAGCTGCTAATTCAGAGTTCAGAGTTAATATCCCATAGGAAATACTTACTTTAATTATACAGTAGTATTAAATATATTGTTTTCAGCTACAATCACTACTGAAATGAACATTTCCAGATCTTGCCCACATTTTGATCACTTGTTGAAAGTAGTAGTATATTAGACCAAGAAAATGTTGATGAAATTAATAATCGAGGGTTGGTGGAATTGGCAGGGGTAGAATTAATTGTGAAAGGGTGATGATTGATCAAGAAAAACACTACTAAAAAAAGGTCTTCTACATCGGTTCTAACGGCCTTTCTACATCGGTTATGACGCGTGGTGGTAACCCAGTGTCGTTGAATCACAACATCGGTTTTATGACCGTCTTTGAAGGATGGCTTTTCTACATCGGTTGTCTAGCTACAACCGATGTAGAATGGGTAGGTTTCTACAGCGGTTCTAAGGCTGAAACCGATGTTGAATGGGTAGGTTTCTACATCGGTTATCAGTCAACCGATATAGAAAATGAAAGGTTATTACATTGGTTATCGTTCAACCGATGTAGAAAATGAAAGGTTTTTACATCGTTTATCGTTCAACCGATGTAGCATGAGGAGATTTTCTACATCGTTAATCACTAAACCGATGTAGAATGGGCACTAATGGAAAGGTTTCTACATCGGTCTTCAATCAACCGATGTATAATTTGAAGAGTTTTTACATCGTTTATCGCCTAACCGATGTAGAATGAGGATATTTTCTACATCGTTTATAATTGAACCGATGTAGAATAAGGATTTTTTTTTACTTTTTTGAAATTTATAAACTCAAGTTAAATTAGTACAAGAAGCTACGTTGCTTATATGTAATACAGTACAAATAATGAAATTCAACCAAATATTTTGAACCTATATGTAATACAATACAAATTCTCAAGCTTACATCTCCAGTATAATGGTTAATTGTGAAAAAGTCTCATGAGTTAAGGGAACATGCTGAAGAAAACAAGAATATAATTACAATTTCAAATATTATATAATCAATTAAAAATGCAACCCACAAAAGCATATGGATTATGATAAACAGAAGATTTCAAAAATAACTAAAGAAGTAAGAAGATAATACACAATGCTATATTAACTGTAATTGTCAATCATATTATATTCGGAATAAAAGCCATTAACCACAGGAATGCTTTTCAAAACAAAAAAAAAAAAAAAGAATGTTTGGAGGTCACAGTCACAATAATGAAAAGCATGGTATAGTTTAAGCAAACAAAGGAGAAACGATAAGGTTTGTTGAAAAAAATTGGTAGCATATAATATTTAATTTTATTAAAATTAAGACATAAGACTGTATGCATATGATGAAACACCATTAGATTCAGCATAATCAAATTGAACAGGCAAAGCATCCTACATAACCGACATGGTCAAAGAGTGTTGAGGAGCAATCATGCATCAATAACATATCAACTTAAAGTCATTACAAAGTTTGACCCACCTTAAAGAGTTCCAGTGGATACTTGACTTCAACCAAATTGATTTGTTCCTACAACACAATAGTTACATGTTTTATAAGAAGGGTGTAAGTGTAATCATAGGAACACAAGTGCAGCACGAAGAACTAAAGTAAAAAACAGAAAGAGTACATCCCAAAAAAAAACCACAATGTTGAAATATGAGGCACAATAATGAATGAAAAAGTCGTTGAAACTTAGAATCAAGACGCACTACACAACTACAAACTTACATATGTCAAAATCAAAGTATGTAATCCACAAAGAAATAAAACAAGCATTGTTACACCTTAAAAGATCCACAAATAAAAGTACAAGCATTGATCCACAAAATCAAAGTATGTAACAGTCATGCCAAACAACCATTCTGAATAAACCTAGAAGAAAAAACCAACCACTAAATGTATTTTAAAAAGTACAAAGTGTTACCTATTCACATATCAGAAAACCCACCAAGGCAGCAGAATGTGCAAGTTTTTGTATCTTATCTAAATCATGTTGTGCAATTGCATCTTTATCAAATATCGCATCTGACAAAACAACTGCTAATGCTCCTCGCAAAATGTATTCCCCAATTGAATCTACAAGCAATATGAGAGAAAGTCATTCACATTGGATAGTTATGCCAATGGCAATAACTTAATCTACTATTAAAATGCATACTTGTTATGCCTATTGGACATATATGGATGACGACAACAAGGTTAGTATTATAAATATTTATCAAAAGTTGTCATAGAAAAATTCTTCTAAAACCTTGTTCCATAAGCTGCTTTAAACAGTTCGTCAAAAGGAGTATTTGCAAAAAAAAAATATAATATAGAACATAACCAAATAGGATATTGATTTTTTTTACATGCATCAACTTAACAAGAAACTTCACCATTAGTAAGTTCTAAACTATATGTTTGGCAAAAGAAAATGATGAAGAGTGAAGGTTTCCAAACAGAAATCCTTGAGGGGAAAAAACAGTTGCTTCAAGCAAATAAATCAAATCAACACTGAGAATGAGAAATAATACTAGCATACCTATTAGTAAAATATTAGAGGATGAGACATGAAAATGGTCAGGAATTAATGCTGGTAATGATATATTACACATAATAATCCTGAACCATGTATATCGTGGACCCATATTTATGTTCAGATGCAGTTTATAAAAACGTTTGATAATTGTAAGATGAGGGGATTTTAAATATTTACCCATATCTCTATAGTATTCTCCTAATGTGTTATAGATGGCCCTGGACTTAATATCACTCACTATATAACCCAACAGGAAAAACTGTAAAACTACCTATTGTTATTCCCTGAGAAGCAACCATAGAGATATGAGGAAAGGCCTTCTTCAGTGCTAATATGTACTGAAATCCTCTGAGTGCAGAAACTGGATAAATCTATCACACAACACAAGGTAAAAACCAAGCGTAAGAAATTCTTTTAAAATATAAAATGCATTTAATGCTAGTCTATGATTGTGACCTTTAAGTGAATCTTGACAATAAGATACATAAATCTTGACCAAAGGAGAAAAGCAGCTAAAGGTTGCTAGAATATGAATAACTCAAGGCATTCGTTATTAGGACTATGATAAGATAGAAAATCATGCCAAGCACATGCTTCCTCCAAAAAAAAACTCCCTAAGAACCCAAACTTAGTAGAAACACAAAATAAATACATGTGTAAGTGAATTAGTAATTTAACCTCAGTTGGAATCTTTATAATTATAATCCTTTAAAATGAAAAGTAAATTAAACATGGGACAGGTCTAATTGTAAAGATTAAAAAATCCTTCCCATCCTTTTTTCCAACACCTGTTGATTATCTTTCCACAGGCTAAATATTTTACAGGTTTGATTCTATTTTTTTCTCTCTATTTGTTCATTTTATTTATACCCTTTGCTAGCCATTACATTAATGTAAAATTTAGAATTATCTATGTATAATTTTAGAAGAAACTTATGAGACAAGCTTAAAAAAATGAAAAAAGATTTTTGTTTAAAAAATAATTAAGTTGCCTCCTGTGTTTATATGCATCTAGGAGGTATTGTTCCAAATGAACCAGATATTAACAACGGAAAATTGAAGAAATGGGAAAACAACAGGCCAAAAAATCCAAAAGTCTCCACTTATCACTGCATAAGGGGATGCATATCTATCAAGTGAATGTATTCTGCCCATATTTCAACACTCTTAGCACCTTCATCACATGCTGACAATATCTTCATTGCATACAAATGATACAATAATCATTAAGAACCTAAAATATATATCAATCATTAGATCTGTAAAAGACTTGAACCTAAAAGTCGACTCTTACTTCAATTGGAGTCATTGTGCCAGGAATATACAAAATTTCACCACTCTGAACATAATCCATTTCCATTTTCAACCACACAACATTTAGGTTTTACATTTGATTGAATATTGATATTTTTTTTCCAAAAAGGAAATGGTTTGGATGATAATTAATAATTTGTGCTAGAAATATATTGGTTTCAATTGCTATTTTTCTTTCAAACTATACTAAATTCCAATGCATCCTATTGTTCAGCTTGCATGGACTTGTTACAATTTCTACCAATTAACACCAACTAAATTGGCAGGAGAGAACTATTACTTTCGCAATGGACATGTTTGAATCTTTAATTCTCACATTGCTAGTCAAATCCCCCAAGATGTTATGTGCTAAGGTTAAGAAAATTGTAGGATATGAGTGTTGGTACCTCGTGGAATATCCAAAGGCCTGAAACAATTGAGTCTCTATTCTACCTTTGGCGTTTCACTGGAAACAAAACATACCAAGAATGGGGTTGGAATATTTTCCAAGCATTTGAAAACAATTCTCGGATTGAGACAGGATATGTTGGACTCAAAGATGTAAGAAATTCATAAACTGCTTCAATATATTCTCAGGGGACTGCTGGTTTTGCTTTATCAACAGAGTTATAGGTTGTCTGTCTATGGTGAACAATACTTGGAAGCTTCGTTTATTGGTGTACTTAGTAGGATAAAATGTGGGTGTAAATGCCTAGTTAGAAATAGAGACTATTCTACTTAATTTTTTTACCAACTTTTGCATAATTGTAAATTCTTATGTATTAGTTGCAACTATGAGATTTAAGTTATCCAATTTTCAATTTTTCAAATTTCTTGACTCTTCTAATTAAAAAAATTCCTGATATTAATGCTTTAGAGATGTAACTTAGTTGAGTAGCACTGTCTATGAAAAAGATAATTCATACTAATTCTATGTACTTAATTATTTTAATGTGATGCCTACAAATATGTTCCCTGATGCTTGTTTTTGTGGTTCTACCAAGTCTTCTGACTGTGTATGAGTGACTTCTTGGTTTATTTACTATTTGAATATTATATACTGTCAAAAGTTTCGATACAATAATTAAACTTGACCTAGCAAGGTTAGGTAAGCTTGAAGTGTTACTGATACAACAATCATTGGTTTTCGTAAGTCTTCCTTTTATCTATTTTTTCTACTTTGTCAATTAGAAGTATGGATTACAGGATTACAAGCTCCAGAAAAATAACGTAAAAGTGGAATCCATGAACTAATAAGCATGTTTTGCAGGCATGAAGAACTTGGAACCAACAGACAGCTATATATATTGTAGATCCATAATTAAACAAGAATTCACGAAATGAAATGATGAGATGTATCCATATTGGTTTACTTTGTGTTGAAGAAAATTTAGTGGACAAACCAACCATGGCTACCATTATGCTCATGAATGCTAACAATGTAACCCCAACCAAGGACAACACACAGTTGCTAAGAATTAAAATACAAAAAACCAAAAAGATTGTTGAGACACATGATAAAAAAAACTGCGAAATTAGTCATACCTTAACAAAAGCACTACGAACAATGTTAAGCGAAGGAAGCTCACAATGTCATCCCTCTGCAATTACAGCACTAGATTAGACAAAAAGCACGGCACTATAAACACAATAAAACAACCAAAAATGCTCTGAACCCCTGCTGCAACAGCGTGCAAATCAAATCAATTAGCATAACCTATTATTATACTTTTACAAATTGAAATCATTTTTTTTAAAAAAAAATTAAAACTACCTGAAGTTGAGTCAGATTGTTGAGCCTGAGGTGGAAGTTTTTGAAGTTCAAGAGGGTGGCCAACCACGTTATCTGCCTCATTTCAAAAGTTTAAAAACTAAGTATTTTTGTTGGTTAAAATTGTAAAAGGGGTACAAAACTAAAAGGGGTATTTTACTAGAAGCTGATCTCGGAAAGATGTACGACCTTTGTGAGTGGTAACGGAAGTTACATCGGCGGCATGGATGGGAGCTCAGGCACAAACGGACGAGGAGCGCGGAGTACGGCAAACGGAGGAAGGTATGGCGACAGAGGAGAGAAGATGCTGCTAGGGCAAGCGCGTCGTGGGAGATTTCGAAGAAGTGATTGAATACGTGCACGCCCTAATCCAAAAGACACACTCACGTGTGTGGCACGTGCAGTAACTCTCTCTGTACAAAGGCGGTTATTGGGCCATGACCGTCTTTGTATGTTTAACGGCAACATACAAAGGCGGTTTACTTGTAACACCCGCAGTAGAAGAAAGGGTGTAAATTATGAAAAACCCATCGTGTCGTAATAACAAAGACGGGTGTCCACGACCGTCGTAGTAAATTTTGTTTTATTTACAAAAATTCCACCGAGACACATTCTAAGGCGGCTCTAGGGAACCGCCTTAAAATGTGCGAGGTAAAAAAAGGATTTTTTAGTAGTGAAAGGTAGTGAGGATCCTCTAGTTTCTGAAGAACTGCACCAATTAATAGCAGTCTATCATGCATAAAAATCTTCAATCGAATCTTACTTTATCAAAATACTAAATAAATATAATTTTACTCTTGGATTAACAAAATTCCACCGTGTATCCAAAGTTAAGAAAAGAAATGGTCATGCTTTTGTCTCTTTCATTCTTTCCTCAATTCACCATGTATCTAGAATTATAGAGTTATAACACAACATAAAATTTGTAATATGGCCCACGTTTTCTTGTCTCGTCTCTTTTATTCTTTCCTCAATTAAAAGAAGAAAAACTGTAACTATTTTTCTTTCATTCATTTTTACTCAACCAAACGTTGTTTTAAATTCTATAAAGTTTAGGTGAAATATATGATAAAATGTAAGTAATCGATAATGTTATGTTATCCTACATGATTATTTTTACACCAAGCAAACGTTATCTTAGATTAACTAAACATTACTACTAACTTATTCTATCCAATTCAGTTTTAATATTATATGTGCCAATGAATACACACCACTCTTTCATCAGTGACTACAAGATTTTCGGTGACCAAAGTGTGGTCCATCAACCAATGGAAAAAAAAAATGATCCCCTTCTTCACCGTAATGCTAATTAAACTTGGTACTAATATATAACAGTACCTAAAGTATAGACCAAATCCAACGTTTTCGATCGAAACAAAATACTCTACTATATAACAGTTTGTCCGATCCATGCATATGGCTCCACCAACTCCAAGAATGGTTGTGCTAATAGACTTGAAGAAGAAGCCACGGGAACAAAACCCTCCTCTCCATAACCGATGGCACCCTCACATACCACACGTGGCGGCTGTTAATATCGGTGAAGTGTTTAGGGTAGAGATGGCAGATTGGACAGGAGGCGCCATTAAAGATGACGATTCAGCACTAGACTTAAAATTTATAGATCTCTAAACTGTAAGTACAAATGTCGTCGCCACAGTGATGTTGATGTTAGAAATTGAATTCTTTACACATCTCATATGGGAGTTTTATTAGCTCATTCACTTGTTAGGGTTTAGATTTTATGCTTATCAAAGTTACTTTGATTTCATTTTCATGTTGTATTCATTTTATATTTATGAATGAAATAATATGAGCTTCTTGATGTCAAAAAAGAAATTGAATTGATATGGTTTTAGCTAGATAGAAATGAACAAAGAGGACCCAAGGAAGTTATAGAAACCAAACATTTGATAATATATGAAATGATCTATTTCTTTTTTTTTCTTACATTTTTTTTCCAAGTATCAAAATTTGTTATGTAATTAATTAATTTGGGTTATGGTGGGGTAAATGGGTCAGGTCCATAATCTTAGTGGACCAATCAGAATTCTGGATAATGATGGGTCCTAGTGGGCGTTGCTACATGCACCCAGTAAAATTATTGGTACACACAACAATTGCAGATTAAACATATTAATTATTATATCAAAATTAATTATCAAAAAATTATTATTTAAATTTACATGCACATTAAATATACATTAGAAATTTTAGTGTTATATATAACAACATTATTTATTTTATAACATAACATTTTAGCTCAGTTGGTTAAAGCGTCGTGCTAATAATGCGAAAGTCACAGATTTGACTTCGATTGAGACTTACAGATTAGCTAATTCGTGCTAATCCGTATCCCTTTTAGGGAAGGGCAAAATGAAAAATTTGCACAATTGTTATGGAAGGGGAAAATGGAAAATTTGTGCAATTATTAGGTGTACCAACAATTTTGCTGAGTGCACGTAAGAACGCTCGGTCCCACTGGAGATATGCTTCCTGTTGAAATATGCAACTTAATTAGGTCCTCCTCTCCCAGGGGATGAATGGGGTTTTACAGCAACATTTGACAGAGAAAATGAAGGTGGTTTCTTGACAGACCATTTTCCTTGTGCCACAATAGCTATATGGTACTTTGAGGGAATATATGCTCATTCGCCCCAAATATTTGCCAGATGAGTATAATAATGGATCATTTTCGTCTAATGTGATGATAGAATACAAGCTCAGAATGAATTAATACATATATCAAGAATGTTAAAAACACACTTTTTTAAATATATTTTTTCCTATTGATCGAAATTTAATGAAAATCATATTTTTTTTAGGTTTTATATCTTATTTAATGACTTTTTCTCTTAAATTTATAATTTTCAGTAATTATAACTAATAAAAAGTGTGTTAAAAGAAATTTGTTAAAAAGCGTGTTACTAGTACCCCTCTCTATATATATGGCATCTTCAGCATGTATGCTTTGCTACTCACATAAATATTGTTTCTGTTGGATAGGAGTACGATTTCCAGGTTTAACACACCTCGGGATGATTGGAACTGCACCATCAATGGAACTCCTGAACATATGAAATGAAAGGAAGAGAGATGTTGAAGAAAATGGAATTAAGTCTTTCAAACCATGTGAGGTTTTGCCTTCACGACCCTCGGCAAACTTATTATCAGCAAAAAGTTGTCTCTTGGAAAGGTAATAATTAATTGATCACGATAATGTCTATAAATTTAATCTGATCATAACTCATTTGCCTAGCTTTTAACTAAATCCTTATAAACTAGTAATACATTTATTTCTATTTATAAGACCTAATTATTAATTTATCATGATTAGAAAAATGGTTAGTTTAAGGCTCATTTGAGATGGTTGTAACTTTTTTATTTTTAAATGTAATTTTCAAAACAAAATATGTTTAGTAAAAATAAAACTGAAATGATTTTCAAATAATTTTCAAAGCACTTTTACGCTCATTTTCAAAATCAAGAAAAAATATTTTGTAAATTTAGTTTAGTTTTTAAAAAAACATATATTTCTCACATTTGATGATCACACTTTTTATTGCTGTCATCGTTACCATCATCATCACCACCATCATTATCATCACTACTATCAATGCCGTTATCACCATCACCACCCCCACTAGTATTGTTATTGTCATCACCACAACTAATACTAATACCACCTCCATTAACGCTACCACAAAAACCACCAACGTTGTTGCAACCACCATCACACACCGCCACCACTGCTTGTCAAACCAACACTACTACCACCACTATCATCGCCATTACCATCGACACTATCGACATTACTGTTATCACCGTCATCGTTGTCACCATCACTAATACCATCTTTGTCACCACCAATACTAACATCGTCGCTACTACCACCACCACCACCATTACCACCACAATTAGTTGTCACCACCATTGTTACTGACATAAAAACACTTTTAAACTAATTTTAATATAATATAAAACTTTGAAATGAGTTTATTTTAAATTTATCACATTTTAAAACTTGGTTTCAAATTTTTTTATACTAAAACTAAAAATTGATTGTTATTTTTAAACATTTTTAAACTCAAGCCTAAACAACCATTCCAACACCTGGCCTTAGTTAATAACAATAAATTTATTCTAAATTTATATACTTTTTCAAAAATGAAATTGTTATTAATGCTTCTTAATCCATGTTAATATAACATCTCTACTATTTAAGTCGAGATATTTTAGTCTAAAAATGATTAATGAAAATAACATAATAGATTGAGTCTTATATAAAAGAATAAGTAACTTTAAAAAGTTGGGTCTTATAAATAGAAGCGGAGGTAGTATAAAAATAATAATATAACAACATAAATATTAATTATTAATATTATAAATATTGTAATTAACTAGACAAAAAATATGATGATTTATTACTATGAATTTCTCATTAATATTTTACTATATATTCATATGAATTTAAAATATGTATTATAAAGTAACTGTTCTATAAAAATAGGCAAATATGATTTATTTTATTAAATAACTAATATTCCAAGTATAGGATATCCCATTTCATAGAAAAAAATACTTCTTTCGATCTCAAATATAAGGAAAAATACTAAAATAAAATAGTTAACCACATTTAATTGCATCAATTTCAATTCAAAAATAATTTCTCCCAACTTATCCTTCATTGGAACTCACTATCAAGAATAAGAAAGAGTCATTGAAACTAATACCTTAATTAAATGAAATATATTTTAGAGATAGTAACATTAAATAAGATAAAGTTAGTTAAAAAAATTTATATTTGAGATCAAGAAAAGTATATATTTTTCTTATATTTAAAACCAAAGGAAGTATAAGATATCGCAAGTCATTTTAATCTTTAAAAGAAAATATTCCATATAACAAATGAATATTAAGACTGAGAGTGCTAATATTTTTTTCCTAATAATTTTAATATTTTCAACAAAAATTATTCAAATATTTTATATAATTAAAAATATCCATAGATAATTCTTAAATAAAAATTTATTTTGTGAACTCCAAACAAAATTATCCTCTAAAGTATATACTCAAATAAAATTATACTAAAACATATGTCCAAATAAAATCATATTCCACAATATAAATACAAATAGAAAATATATACAAAAGTATTTAAGGGTAACGAGTATTTGGAGTTACATGTACTAGGATACTCATCCCTACCTCATTAACAAACGACATTGAAGATATTCATACTCGTTACCCACGATATCGGTTAGAGATGTCCATTTTAAATTTTATCCATGATGCAAATCTTTTTGTCATCTCTAAGGGTGTGTTTGATTCGCTAAAAAAATAAGGAATTGGACAACACAAAAATATTTATCCAACGTTTGATTTAAAAAATGATTAAGGGACGATACAAAATAAAGAATGATGGACGAAACAAATACCCAAAAACTTGTAACTCATTAAACTCTGATACAACTTTTTTATCCAATGTCTGATAAAAGTAAAAATATAATATTATCCTTATTTTCTGATTTTTCATTATCCCACACCTTTTTTTCTTTTTCCATATGTGTCTCTTTCGCTAAACCTCTCTCTCCAAACATTAACAATCCACAACCCTCCTCTCCACCATGTTAGAGCTCTCCCAAATCACCTTCCTCCTCTCCATCGTGTCGAAGCTCTCCCAAATCACCTCCCTCCTTGCCTCCGCCACGCCCCTCGCCACGGATCTTTTGGACTGCTCCTCTCTCTCCATTCTCGCTGCCCACAATGCCTACCTTGCCGCCAACGACCACCTCTCCCTGGCCACCCTTGCTGACATCCTTTGCTACCACGTCCTCTCTAGTTCCTCTCCTGGTCCGACCTCCGCTCCCTCCCCCACTCTGGCAAGCTCATCATCGTGCTCCTTCTAACCAATGATAGCACCATCGACAACTTTGACTCCATGAACCTCACCCGTGACTCCCAATCTAGTGTCATCTCAATCCGCTCCCTCGCACCGTAGTCCCCCTCCAACGCCACCATCCTCTTCTTCATAAAGAAGCGTGATGACACCAGAAAACCAGTAAGCGTCGCCTCGCTGTGACAAATCGCATTAAACTTCCTCCTTACCAGTAGGGATACGTCGTCGATGGTGCTAAGTTGGCTCTTCTAGCTCATAATGAACCACCTCATCGCACACAGAAGAGATGATCCTTGTAGAGCTAATGACAGTGCTTACTTCCACTTGCGACGACAATCGACGGTGCTGGACGAAGGATGTAGTGAACTTCAAAGAAATGGAGAAACTTGTTTACTTAAAAGCAGTATTAGCCGAACCACTACGTGATAATAAATTTTATGTTAAATAATAAAATAATTTTAAAAGTTTCAAAATATTATTCTGAATCTTTTCCTAGTGCAAGCCAAACATTGCACAATACAAAGAGAATTATAGTAAAATTTACATTATTTTGTACAATACAAGGCACATAAAAAGATACAACAAAAATTACTTGTCATGTGCATCAAACACCAAACAACTTACAATAAGAAAAATGTCCTGTAACTCATAATGTTGTTCTATTTGTCGTGCATTTTTTACAAATCAAACGCACTTTAAAAGTATTACATGAGAATCATCATCTTATGTAATAAAGAAAAAAAAACTAAAAGACAAACACCGACCATCCGATTAAAATGGAAGACCAAGATTATAAATGTATGTAACAATAAAATCTAAAAAAATTTACTAAACAAAAAATCAAATTTTGAAAAGATCTAAATTATCATGCCATCAAATATCTCAAATTCATGGTTATGATGACTATTACCACTCATTACTATTACTCTCGCACGCCCTTCACTATGAACATTGTCATTCAGGGAATAAGAAAAATCAAATTTTATCACATTAAAGACTGATATATTTCTTCTTGTTTCACCGAAAAAATAAGAAAATTAAAAAAAGAATAAAAGGACAGAGAAAGTAAAAGAAAAAGAAAAAAAAAAGATATTTTTAATTAAAAAAAAAAAATGAGAAGCGGGTTTGAAAATTGCGTCCTAAGGTATCAATTCAAAGGCCTTTTTGTTTTCCCCTGCAACTTTTACTAGCAATTTAATGGCCCTAAGGCCCTTCCATTTCAACTCCTTCTCGCGCGATAGATTGCTCTTTCTCCTCTGCTCCTCCCTTTCCCATTCCTCCTTTCCCTCTCCCCTCCGCTCCCCCAATTTCCCCCAAACTTTCTCCCTCCGCCGCTTCGCCGCCGCCCCTCTCGCTCGCCCTCCGCCGCCGCCTCCGCCCCTGGACGCCATGGCCCAGAAAATCGGAAAGTCCACGCGCCGCCCCGGCTCGTCCTCCAAGGCCCGCGTCTACGCCGATGTCAACGTCGTTCGCCCCAAGGAATATTGGGACTACGAGTCCCTCAACGTCCAGTGGGGGTAACATACCGGATTCTCCTTCCTCTTTTCTTTTTTCTTTTTTCCCTTCCATTTTCAAATACCTTTAGCCTTTTATTTTTCATTTTATTTTTTATTTTGGATAACATAAATGTCTTTTTTTCTTCCTTTTCCAAAGTGAAAGGAAATTTAGGGTTGTTGTTATTGTTGTTGTTTTTTAGGGAGCAAGATGATTATGAGGTGGTGAGGAAGGTGGGTAGGGGGAAATACAGTGAGGTGTTCGAAGGTGTTCACTGCACGGACGGTGAGAAATGTGTCATTAAGATCCTGAAACCCGTGAAGAAGAAGAAGGTGAGTTATGTGTGGGCGTTGACGTTTTATTCTTTTTGTGACGTTTTGGAATTTTTGTTCCGATGTCTTGGTTGTGGTTACTTTTCGATTCGAGTTTCATAAATGAATGTGTTTTATGCCAATAATCATAGACTAGACAAGTCATGTTATTATATTGGGGGAAGCGTACAATTGTAGAGTGGTATTTTATGTTGTTTTTGCAGTTGAAAATCAAACGTTTCTCCTGCCACCGTTAATGTGTTATTTATTTTATTTTATTAGTTGTTATTGTGTGTGTGGGAAGGTGGCTTGGGTTATTTTATTTTCTGGGAAATCAAATTGACCATAAGTATCACAAACTTGAGAGAAAAACTTGGCATAATCAAATTCAAACACAAAAGCATTAGCATCATAGTCTTTTGACAATTCTGATGATGTGGGTGAAGGGTCTGGCACCGAAGATGAGCTATCCTTGATCACCAAACGCATCAGAAAGATGTGGAAAAGGAATGACAAAGGATAACGACCTTTCAGGAAGAATTTCAAGGGAAAGACAGAGTTAGTTTGTGTATATTATCGGATGAGAATGTCATGCAAGTGACCATAGTGCTAAAGAGTAGTTCTAGTTACTTCCATTTGGTTACTCAGAATAAAGATGCTCTAGTAGCAGAGGGCTATCTAGTTGTTTATTTTAAAGTATAATAATGATTGTCTTCCATCCCTCTGGTTATATATATATGTAACTTTGACAATGATTCTGGTTCTGAATGCAGATCAAGAGGGAAATCAAAATATTACAGAATCTTTGTGGAGGGCCTAATATTGTACAGTTGCTTGACATTGTTAGAGACCAACAGTCGAAGACCCCAAGTCTTATATTTGAATATGTCAATAACACTGATTTTAAAGTGCTCTATCCTACATTGTCAGACTACGAAATACGATATTATATTTATGAACTTCTGAAGGCAAGTTTTATGCTCTATTGTTTAATAATAAAGAACATGAACTTTCCACAACTAATATAGTTTTTTTGCTTTTACTTTTTTGTTTAATCCTTACATTGTGTTGGACACAAGATATACTTGATGCTTCGTATCAAGGTTGAATGTTAATGATTTCTGTGATCTTGTTGAATTAGGTTTGAAAGTAATAAAGATTTGAGCCATTTGCTATGTAGTTTAGATGAACTATGCATAATGGTTGGTATTTCGGACCTGATGTTGGAGGAAGGTTTTGTATTGTATAAGGGACTTATGGAACTTAACTGCTCCATAGATTCTCGTGATGCAATACATATCACCTTGTCTTGATTGTATGATAACAGTTCAAGAACCAGTTCCTTTCTCTTGAAATTGTGTGTTGAGTTTAAGAAAACACCCTCATCAGTATCGTTTGCATGCTGAAATCCTAAGCCATTTGTCCTGTGAGATAATGCAACTTGCTTTCTCTGTAAAAGATGTCTCTTATTATTGTTCTTCAACCATAGTTAATCATGTGCAATAGTGCCGCTATAATGGTGTTGTGTCATGACTTCTTGCTGCTCAATAGAACCTGTTGTGGAACAGTTTTTTGTGTCGTGCTCATTGCAGTGCTAATCTTGGAAAATCACAGACATCTCAGCTGCTATTCTTCATGTTTAAAATCCCGTATGTTATGGTCTGTAGTGCCATTTTGTGTGGTCTTAGGGCGGAAATCCCCTCCCTTTTTCTCTTAATACAGGAACTTTATTTTCCCCTTCTTCATTTGCGTGCCCAACAATAATGAACCTAGACCATCTCCTGTCCAGCAAAGCCCCGCCTTTCTCTGGTGATATTTTCAGCCATCTCTGGTGATATTTCCCACCTGCCTCTGCCTCTATATTGGTCTCTTGTTTAATTCCTTTAAGTTATTGATCAGTATTTAGTTAAATCTAACTTTTGATCATTAATTATGAATATCTCTTTAATTTTAGATGTATATTTTAAGTTTTCATCATGTGTGTGTGTCTTAAAACTTTATAAAAGTGGTCATCTCATCTCACCACCTACTATATTGATTTTGGGGTTGGTTGCTTCACACTGCTATTTGGGATTGACTACTATGTCTTCAACCCTTCTTGAACTCAGAAGCTTTTGTCTTTTGGTGTTCATTGTATGGTAATGGTATTGTTGATCCGTTGTGTCATCCTATAAAGATAATCTCCAATGGAGAAACTGCATCTCACTTGGTTCTATCAGTATTTGTACTGTAGTAGCAAACTATAAAGTTTTTCCTGGAAGGTTTACATTACAAAAAATGTTGCTGTGTCTATAGACCTATATGTCCTGTAGGTTTCTTTATTGGCATATTAGTTACATTTTCCCTTATATCATATTGGACTGTTGGTGTATGTATTGTCATTACTGTGCTGCTCTGTTCAGTTTGTGATCTATAATTTGCAATAGATTATTTTATCAATCCAACCATTTCCTATTGCTTGTGGCTATCAACTTGGAAGCGCTAAGTTAATTGGAAGTTCTGCCAGGCACTGGATTATTGCCATTCACAAGGAATCATGCATCGTGATGTGAAACCACATAATGTAATGATTGATCATGAGCAGCGTAAGCTTCGCCTTATAGATTGGGGGCTTGCAGAGTTCTATCATCCTGGGAAAGAATATAATGTTCGCGTGGCATCAAGGTATATTTGCTCTTATGTCTCTTTTTTTTTTGTTTTTTTTTTTTGGGGTGGGGGAGGAGGATTCATAATTGAGGTGGGCCTTGGGGGGAATCATTAGGAGGGGAAAAGGGGATATAGTGTATTATGGGGGTTTTAACTTGTGCACTCTTGTTGCATGCCCTCATCCCAAGTACTCAACCAGCTAAACCATCCTTAGGGGGACTGCACTTGTGATTCTTTTGTTGCTTTTTCAAATGATTTATAAATTTACAAAGTAATTACTCAGGCAACATTTTCATACTTGTTGCACAGTGGTTTATTTCCTTTTGGTTATTGTAATTACTCCTTCCATTTGCCTCTAGGCTTGGTTATGTAGATACTTCTTGAGCAATGTGTCCAAGCCCCATGAATACAAAATTTTAAGTTACATGGTTATGAGGGATTTCTTTTTGTTTAAAATGATCATTTGGTAAGTCAAGTTTGTTATAGCAAGCATGAGGGGTGTGGGGTTTGGAAATTTAGTGTCCAAAGTCGATGCTTTAGTTGGTAAATCTTTCATGGTGATTCCCCTCCATAGACATCCTTTAGCCATCGGGTAAAGAACAAATATGGTTTTACATGTTTTTGGTTAAAAAGGAACTTGGTTATGGTTACTTGAGAGTTTTTATTCTCTCTTTTGTTATCAATCACAAACATTTTTTTATCTCCTTTATGCCTGATTTACATGTAGATATTTCAAAGGTCCTGAGCTTCTTGTTGATCTTCAAGACTATGATTACTCTCTAGATTTATGGAGTCTTGGTTGTATGTTTGCTGGGATGGTAAATGGTTCACTTTCCTTCAAGTGCAATTTTTATATTATACATTGTTTTGGCCTGGTTTTTCCTTTCTGAGATAAACCTTAGAATCTTGATTTACTGCATGATATACCAATTTCTCCTTTTGAAGTCATACAGGTTTAAATCTCCTCCCCTGCTTGCCTCATGCTTGTGTTTTTACTTTTTACAGATATTCCGTAAGGAGCCATTCTTTTATGGACATGATAACTATGATCAACTGGTCAAAATAGCTAAGGTAAGGGAAGCCTGGGAGGTGGACTTGAGTTTGTGCCATATTGTTATGTGTGTTTGGGTGATAACTCATTGCTGCTTTGCTCTGGTCCTGGTGTTGTTTTTTTATTTGTAATCGTACGTTTCATGCTGGGATTTTTTGTGTTGCAAGTGTGCATTGTTCTTGAATCTTGTATTGTTTTTTTGCCTTTCCTCTTTATTGATTTCTGTGTGCTAGAGTATGTCCTACTTGGTGGTTGTTGGAAGAGTGGTGGTTCCAAAATTCTTTAAATTTTGGTGGCTCATAATTTCTGCACCCCCAAATTTTGCAATTCCTTGGTTTGCTTCTCTCAATATTTGGCCATTCGATACTAGATTTTAGACTTTTGGAGCTGTAGATCATATTATTGGTAATCCATCATGCAACTTCACAGTTCATCACCCTTGCAGATGGTTCTGAGGTCAAAGCTTACGGTCAAATCTCCTGTCTTCCATTGTTGACTTTAGATGTTCTCATACCTGTTTCACATTCACCATTCAATAAAGATTCTATTAGTAAACCCAACAGCATCTTAATTGTTCAATAGCCTTCTTCTCTGACTCTTTTCATATACATCAATACATGACTGGAGTATGAGATAGGTTTTTGGTGCAGACTCCTTTGTCTCCAACTTCAATCTTCCTCCATTTATGCAGCAGCAGCTGCATCTCTAAATCTCCTTTACATTCATCTTAGACATTGTTAGGACTATGGGGAAGGGGAAGTTAATTAGGATACGTAGTATATTAGTTAGTTAGAGTTAGTGACCTAAATAAATAGTACTGAAGGGGAGGGAATTCAGGGAGATCTTATAACATTTGTAAATTGAGCATTAGCTCTTTGTGAAGGGTAAATCCTTGGAGGAGGTCTCCTATTTTGCTGAGTGCCAAAATCACTAGCATTTAACTCAATACTATAAAATATGCATCCCTAAATCTAATCTCAATTGTGGTCTTGTGATAAAATTATCTTTTTGTAAAGAAATGTGATGTTGGCTTTTGTGAATGCCTTCTTCCATTTCCTACTTGGTGCCTTATTTTTCTGCTACGGATCTTTGCAGAACTCTGTGTGTGTGTGTGTTCTACTTATATATGGCTATAGTATTGGTGTAGAAGCAACTAAAAAGAGATGATGATGGGGAATTTGATAATCTTTTTTCCTTCATGCAATAGGTACTTGGGACAGACGGATTAAGTGCATATTTAGATAAGTATCGAATAGAGTTGGACCCACATCTTGCAGCACTTATCGGGAGGTTTGTCTGTTCTTTCATGGTTTAATATATATGTTGCTTTTGTTAAATACAGCTATTGTTTTAACTAAGACACTCCAAATATTTTGTCAGGCATAGCCGCAAGCCATGGGCAAAGTTCATTAATGTAGAAAATCATCACATGGCTGTTCCTGAGGTAGTATGCATTTGTAATTATTTATTTAAATGTACTTATATATATATATATATATATATATATATATATATATATATTATCATTGATTCTCATTCTAATTACACTATTCTTTAAAAGGCTGTTGACTTTGTTGACAAGTTATTACGCTATGATCACCAAGAACGTCCCACAGCAAAAGAAGCCATGGTAAGATCTCAATCTTTTTAGTAGTGTTATTATTGCCCTATGTTTTATTGTGACACTTTCAAGATATATTAGCCCAGCTTGGACTTGCATTTGGGACTTCAGGCTTCTGATGTGATTTCGCTTTGAGTACTGGTTCATATGAGTGCCGTTAATCCTTCCTTGTTTGGAGTTTAGTTTTTTTTTTTTTTTTGATCAGCAAAAATAATATATTTATAAAAGTACCAGAGGTACTGAAAAAATACAGATAGAGTTCCATGCTCATGGTTCCAATAAAAACTACACCAGTTTGAAGAGGAACCACAGAATGGCTACAAAAATTAAACTAAAAGATCTGCTGCAACTCCTACTGGGAGCCACTGAGGCCTAGCCCAAAAAACCTTCTCTAATGTGAGATGACCAAAGATTAAAAGGGAGCTTAAAATCCTTATCCAAATTTGAGAGCCAAGACCACACTAAAAAAACTGCATCATCAACAAGCTTGCTGCCATTAAAGGAATCATTGGAGAAAAGAATTCTGTTTCTCATCTTCCATATAGACCAAACAACAGCCATCCACCAAGTTTGCCACCTTCCTCTTCTAAGCCCTTCCACTTGCACAAAAGAGTGCTGAAGAAAATGCTGGATTGGATTAGAGGGGAACACCCAAGAAATATTCAGCCAAGACAAAGTCTCCCACCATACAGGCCAAATCTTTGAGCAGAGGAAAAATAGGTGGGAAACCTCCTCCTCCATTCCTCCACAGAAAGGACATGAAGCATCCACAATCTGCACTTGCCTTCTCTGCAGATTGCTTTTTGTTGGCAACCTGTCTTGAAATAATCTCCAAGCAAAAATAGCTATTTTACTTGGGATCTTCAATTTCCATAATTCCACATAGACTTGTTCCTTAGTCACGGCTGAACCCCCTTCCCTTAACAAGTGATAAGCAGACTGGACTGAATAGATACCTGAAGGATGCCCAGTCCAAGCCCAACCATCTTCTCCATGCTGCTGGATGATCTTTCCTTCTACCTCTCCAAGAAAGTTGACAGCCAAAGGAACTTCATTATCAAACAAATTTCTCCTCAAGTAAAATGCCACTCCCACCCATGCTCTTTGTGTTGACCCATCTGACTTATAGTGTTATGTTTCTGCAGAGAAATGAGGTAAAGCCTGGGGTACTTCTCTGCCAAGGATACATCCTGGTTGATCCATCTATCCTCCCAAAAATTAATACTATGACCAGCACCAACCTTCCGACTGAAACCTTCTTGAAAGCTCCTTCCTTGGTGAGTTTGACTAACCACCCTTTTTAAGTCCCTCCACCAAATTGACTGGCTAGCAGCCCTATCCCCTTCCTCCAATCCCCTCCACCCCCCATATTTAGATTCCACTACTTTAATCCAAAGCTCCTGATGATGATTTAAGAGATGCCACTTCCATTTGCCTAACAAGGCAATATTAGAAGTTTTGACATCCTTAATACCAAGCCCACCTCTTTCCTTGGGTAAGCAAACTTTTTCCCATCTTATCCAAGCAATCTTCTTTTGATCAAGGCCACCTCCCCAAAGGAATCTCCGCTGGATCTTGACTAATTTGGCAACCACTACTTGAGGTATCCTGAAAAAAGACAAGAAATATATAGGAATTGATGTTAGCACAGATTGAATCAAAGTCACTCTCCCCCCGAATGTGATATGCCTTTGCTTCCATCTTGAGAGTTTTCTCTCACATTTGTTAAGGATAGAATTCCACATCCTACCCCGCCTCGGATTAGCCCCAATAGGAATGCCCAGGTAAACAAAAGGAAAAGCCATCAAACTACAATTCAAATACTTGGCCGCAAGATGCCTCCAATGATCTGATACTCCAAAGGCTCCAAAAGAACTCTTAGCAAAATTAATCTTCAATCCTGATACCAACTCAAAAGACCTAAGCATAACCTTAATAGCCTCAACATTCTCCATACAAGCTTCACCAAAAAAGATGGTATCATCCGCGTATTGCAATATGCTGATAGGCACCTTGTTAGCGCCAACCAAATAACCTTTGTACATGTTTTCCTCCACAGCCCTCCTCATCAACCCATTCAAACCTTCTGCAACAATTAAAAAGAAAGGGAGCTAAGGGATCCCCTTGCCTCAGGCCCCTTTGAGGTACAAATTCCGAAGTCGGGCTTCCATTCACCAAAATAGAAATAGAAGCTGATTTAACACATCCTTCAATCCACTTGACCCATTGCGGACTAAAACCAATCCTCTTCAACATATAGAACAGAAAACTCCAAGATACCGAATCATAAGCCTTTTCAAAGTCAACTTTGAACACCAGGCAAGATCGATTGCTTCTCTTAGCTTCATCAATGACCTCATTAGCTGTGATAACACTATGGAGGAGCTGTCTCCCTTCAATGAAGGCAGATTGAGACTCATTAATGATGGAGGGCATCACCTTCTTCAATCTCTTGGCCAACAATTTGGTAACTATCTTATACATGCACCCAATAAGAGATATGGGTCTGTAATCATTTAGGATTTGAGGGTCCAGCACCTTTGGGATTAACGCTAGGAAAGACGCATTTGAACCCCTAGGGAACACTCCATTTGCATGAAACTCATCCAAGAATCGAAGCACATCAGGCTTGATTAGCTCCCAGTATTGCTTAATAAAGTTGAAATTAAATCCATCCGGGCCAGGGCTTCTATGACTCCCACAGTCCCAAATTGCTTCCTTAATTTCCTCCTCCTGAAATGGTGCCACCAGATTATTGCTTTGGTGCTGACTAATAGTTTGAAAAGGAATACCGTCCAGAGTGGGTCTGTTGAAATCTGATTCTTGAAATCTTTGGAAGAAAAACTTCTTAACTTCCTCCTTCACCTTCTGCAGTTCATCACACCAAGCCCCATCAACTCTGACCCCTTTAATATAATTATTTCTGCGGTGCGCATTCATCAAGAAGTGAAAGTAACGGGAATTACAATCACCCTCCTTGATCCACCTAGACCTCGCTTTCTGCCGCAACAGCGATTCATGAGCATTTGCTGCTGTCCAAAGAGCTTCTTGTAAGTTCTTTCTCTTAATGTCCTCTTGAGATGACAGCTGCCTGTGACTTGAATTTTCCTCCAGCTTGTTTAGTTCAGCTTCAATCATCTTAAATTTTTTGAACGTGTCACCATACTCCTCCTTGTTCCATCTCTTGATCCTCAGCTTTAGGTTCTTAAATTTTTCTTTGAGCACAAAACCTCCCCATCCATGTTGCAATTGAGAATTCCAGCATTGGTGAACAATTTTGTTAAAGGATGCATCCGAGAGCCAGCAATCCAAAACCTTGAAAGGTTGGGGACCCCAATCAGCTGACTTTGATCGAGAGATGGGCATGGTCTGAAAGTTCCTAGCTAGAGTCATTTGG
>NC_038241.2:27827764-27840746 GCF_000004515.6 Glycine max
TCACTATTATGTTGATCTGCAGCGCATCTCTAATCAATTCCCCTTCCAGAAAAATAAAACCATTGCCAATAACTTTCCTCTGAAGTCTGAATGAATTTTCACACCACAAACACAAAATTCCCCCTGCTGAATTAATTGCAGGCTGCATCTCCCATGACACCTCTGCATCCCCCCAAATCGCCTGACACATAGCTTTATCAATGAACTCTTTCTTCGTTTCTTGAAGACAGATCATATCTGGGCCCTCCAATTTTCTAAGCCTCCTTATTGCTGCCCACTTAATACCCCTCCCCAGCCCCCTTACATTATATGACAGGATATTCATTAAAGCATAGTGCTGACACCCCTCTTCTGTGCCTCTAGACCATCTCTTTCTTCCATCTTCATCAATTGATCAATGATTACTTGCTGGTCCTCCATTCCTGAGACTCCCAATTGCCTTGCCTTGCACCATATATCCAAAGCCTGTTGGTATTGCTGATTATGGGGCTCTGGATTGGTCCCTCCCTCTTCATTGTTTTGATTTACATCACTGTCATGACTTGAGTCCACGAAATCTGCCTCATAGGTCTGAACCCCTTGTTGAGAGCACTGTAATTTCTTCTGCAGCACACCTTGTTGTGTGTCTTGATCCAGTAGGTTAGGTTGAGTGATTTCAGACGTAGGTAAAGGCACAGGCTGACCCACCATGAATTTCTTTTTACCCCTCCTTTTTCTAGAATACACCACCCACCCACTTTCTGTTATAGCTTTATTATTCTGTGAAAAAAGGCCCGTGTTACCATCAAATTCTTTGGAGGTGTGCTGTATAAATTGATTGTTTCCTTCACTGAGGCCCAATCCGTTAGTTGGGCCTTTAAAAGCCCCGCAGTTCTGTCCCAAGCATGACCCATTCACCAAAAAATCAACAGCTTGACAATTAGTGGAATTACAGCCATGTGGTGACCAGATGTCATCTATTCGTAACTCATGGACCCCATCCCCAAGGCTACTAACTTCTCTTCCCTCCCCCCTGTCTCCATTACCATTTTTGTTAACATTCTGAGGCTCTACACTTATGATAGGGGAGCCTTTACCCTGATAGTGCCTGCTGTTCTCTGCTCTGTGGCCTTTGTCAGTGACCGTTGGAGCCTTTTCTGGGATATCCATCCTTTTGCCATGTATCTGGTGGTCAAAAGCGCTACAACAGGTCCTATCCTCTTCATTACCCAGTGGGTCTTCGCTAGTATATTGGCCGCTGGGTAAAGCAAGAACCCCGTGGTCTTCGAGAGGCACAAACTCCGGCAGGTTCTCCAGCGTGGTTTCGAGATTGTTCAGCCTCGCAGCAACCAAATTGGTGCCATCAAGGTAGGACTCGTCGGAGTCAATTTCCTCCGATGATCCCCCCACGCTCGTATTCGAGCCATACTTGCTACGATCACCGCCCCCGCATTCCTCCGTTACGGTCACCTTAAAAGTCTCCTCACCAATGGCGACATCGATGGTATGTTGTATTTGCGGCATCCACGAAGTCTTAATAAGCACCCGGGCTCGATCTAGTCGCCGTCTATCCTCCGCCTCGTCGTCCATGTCGACGAACTCCCCCACGGCCGCCGTGATCTTCCGCAAGTGTTTCGAACTCCACGCTTGAAGAGGAACTCCCCAAACGTAAACCCAGGTTAGTCTATCTCCCACTCGCACTCTCGGGTTCCATTTTTCCAGTGAATGAAAGAGAGGTGAGCCTTCTTCTGAAACTGCCTTCGTCACTTGTTCAATGGAGTTTAGTTTTAAATTTTAGAAAAAAAACATGTTGGGAAATCCCTGTTAAGTAGACCATTGCCTTCCTATTTGATGGTTCTAACCAACCTTTATAGTTGGTTTCTAATTCTTTACTTGGTGCCCTAGGTGATTGTAGTTAGAACCTGGATTTTTATCTGTTTGTTTGCCTTTTTAACCTATTGGTTTTGGTAACTCATATTCTATAATGAATAAAAGATGAAAAATATTAAACGGAAAGTTAAGCATTTAATATATTAGGAACTTGTTAACACAAATTTATTTTTGACAAATGTATGTGTTTTGCTCAAATTTTATAATAAGCTGCCTATGCCCTTCCTAGCACCCCAGTATTTGGTAATATGAACTTATTTTGCAAAATTTTTGGTAAACAAAATATTTATTGATATGCAGGCCCATCCATACTTCAATCCAGTTAGAAATGCAGAAAGTAGTAGAACTCGTGCACATTGAGTTGCTGGTGCTTGTTGTGATATGGTGTTCGTTCTTGTCAGGGGGCCTTCAACAGTCTGAACTGTTATTTCTAGTGGAACTTGCTTTTAGTAGATTCCCCTGTTCTGTTGTGAAACTCATTTCAATTAGTTCTTTATCTAATCGTTTTGTTTCTGGTTTTTAAAATTATTTTTGGGTGGAAAATTCAGCTCTCAACAATTTTATTTGATTGTGTGCCAAAATTTGGAAATGAAATGTTGATTCAATTTCAGTAAAATTATACGCTTGTGTTCTTTTATGTAATACTGTTAAATCAAATTTTATGGTTCCCGATTTGTTACAAGTGTTGGCATGGCATAAACTTGCGGTTGTAAGGGGGATAATGCAGGTATGGGTGTACACTGTACAAGTGCAAGTCTGCTACTCATGCTGCTTAATAGTTTTTTTTTTGGTTGGTAATACCGTAATTAGGTACTGGTGAGACCTGAAGGTATTCTTATAAATTTTGGTTCTTTGATTCAGTTGAGATTAATTCTCACTTTGGGATTTCGTTACATTTAAAAATAATAATTTTTACTTGAGGATGTATTTTGTAGAAATAAAATTGGGTCTTCCTCGGCAAATTAAGCTTAATTGAGCTAACCCATTGGGTGTAGCTTATAGCATTTGATTACTCCCCGGCAAGGAAAGGACGTAGAGTGTTGCTAGGTGCACCCAGTATTCTAAGAAAATGACGAAATTGTCCTTGTTTGGTTTTCCTCTTCCGGATCAACTTAATCCGTAACTTCCAGATCAACTTAATCTGGAAGTCTCTTACGGATCAAGTTGATCTGGAAGAGACTTCTGGATCAACTTGATCCGAAAGAGGAAAAATAAAAATTTTGTTAATTATACAAGATATTTAAAGATATTTATTTCATTAATTATAATATAATTAAATATATTTATTTATTTTATTAATTATAATATATTTATAAATATTGATTTATTATAAATAATTAATGCTAATCAATCATAATCATAATTCATGCTAATCAATCAATAATGTTAATCAATCATAATTCCCTAAAAGAGGATATAAATAATTTCAGAGTTAGTAATCATAATGCAGTTTTTGAAATTGCTAATTCTGAAATTATTTATATCCTCTTTTAGGGAATTATGATTGATTAGCATGAATTATGATTATGATTGATTAGTATTAATTATTTATAATAATTTAATATTTATAAATATATTATAATTAATAAAATAAATAAATATATTTAATTATATTATAATTAATGAAATAAATATCTTGTATAATTAACAAAAATTTTATTTTTCCTCTTCCGGATCAACTTGATTCGTAAGAGACTTCCGGATTAAGTTGATCCAGAAGTTACGGATCAACTTGATCCGGAAGAGGAAAACCAAACAAGGATAATTTTGTTATTTTTTTAGAATGCTGGGTGCACCAACAATAATGCTGGGTGCACCTAGCAACACTCAAGAAGTATCGAGGAATGAAAATATGGAACGATATATTCACGTGCGAAGGAAAAAAATCATGTTTGGTTGAGAAAAAAAAAATGAAGAGATTGGTCGAGAACAAAGTGAAGGAAAAAAAAATCATGTTTGGTTGAGAAAAAAAAATGAAGAGATTGACTTTTAAGTTTTTTTTTTTTTTTTTGCATTTCTTTAATTCAAGATTAATTTCCTCCTTTCATTTCATATCAAACGGACGATCAATGAAAACATATATCCTCTGATTTAATGAAGTGCAGTTGGCTCTTAAAATTTAAAACTAAACCAAACATTACAATCTTACTAATCTGAAAACTTTGATTTGCTACCTGTTTTCCAATGTTAGTATAAGTACATCATTTCCCAGCTTTATTGTCGTCTTTCTTAATTTGATAATTGTGTGCATTTAATTCATAAAAATGCGGATAATGGGACTTCTTTTTGGTGACGGGTTTAAAATGTTACAAGCCGAACGAAGAGTTACTTAGTTGGATACGACACTTTTTTTTTGGTATCCAGAAATAGTCTCCAGAACAAAAAGACTAGTTTGGATTTGTCAATTCTCAATCCACCTGGGCCATTTGATATATTCAGCCGAATACTTGAACACTTGAGATTAAGCAATTCCGAATAATGAAAGCAACCCACTTCTCTGGATTTTCCTAGCAAATGATGAGTTGATCCTTTAATTCTATTAATGTTATGCCACAAATGTCATTGTGTATACATATCATTTTCTCCGCAACGTTTATCTTCAATTTTGTTAATTTGATCCATATAACCGAAAGTATCTTGGAAAAGGGACCGATGGAAACTTGAAAAGGGTCCGTAGGACTACAAGTTTTTTATGCAATGTTACGTAGGGAAGTTCAACCTTCTTACGCAACTCAAATTATATAAGCTTTTTCCATCTCAATCTTAAAATCTAATCCTTTTTTGTAAATGCGCTACAACGATGACACCTTTGCTGTCGTTTCGCTTTTGCCCCGAATGTCTGAATGTGCGTCGAACGTAGATTAGTTTTGGTCCTGTTTTGAGGTTTCCTTATTTTGAGAAACTCGCTGACCTACGTTTCGTTGTGAATTGAGCACTTTTTTGCCGCCATATTTCTCGTCCAACACACTCCACAAAGTCCTCGCATTAATAACAGCCATTCCGTTATTAGTAACGCTCAGTCTTCGGATAGTTTTCTTTTCTTTTTCCTTATTTTTTGGGGAGGGGCTGTAAATAATAGTTTCCTGAAATGTCAAAACGGGTTTGGCTTGTAATTGCTTTTTAAACGGGCTTCTAGATTCCAGCGTGTCGAAACGGGCAACTGCTTGGGTTGACGGATAGATCTGTGTAACCCATTTCCAAACAAATTAAGTTGGGTTAGATTGACTCCTTGGGGTTTTTTTTTTCTTCTAAAAAGGCTAAATTAAAGTTTACTCTTTAAAATGAATGAGTAATTTATTTTAGCTTGATCAACTTTTTTTTTTGTTTAAAATTGTGAAGTTCCTTGAAGAAATTTTTTTGTAGTAGTTAAAAGTTAAAACAAATAAATAATATAGATTACAGTTTATGGTCATGTCTTAAGTATTAACTATCAAGTGATTTTCTTGAACTACTAGTTTTATAATAATTTTTTCTCTTTTTTAATTATAGCAAATAATAAAATTTAGAAAAAAATTAAGACAAAAAATAATTTAATTTTTTTGTAATATTTTCTTTTGGTTGATGGATCGGCAAGACAATCCAATTTAACCCTAATTGAATTGAGTTAGAGAATCTTCAACTCAACGCAAAAATGGGTCCAGTCCAAATTAACCGATTCTTATATTGACCATTCTTGAAGTTTTTTGAAATTATACAATTTTTTTTTCTAGTTTTTAAACATTGACAGTAACCTCTTTTATAAGGGATCACTTTGTAATGTTTTTCAAACAATTAAGAGAGATTAATAAAATATGTAAGGACTCTCATTGTATATTTTTCAAACAATTAAAGAAGTTAATGTATGATTAAAGAAATAAAGAAAATTAGTGTAATCTCACCAAACCTTTGAGATAGTGAGTGTAATTTACTCTATTTTTATTATTTTTTATTTCTTTTAAATATGAACGTACACTTTTGAATATAAGTAATGGAAGAAGTATTCATTTTTCAGTATTAACATAATTAAAAAAAAAAAGTCTTTCTATCTCTGATCCTTATATGAGAAATAATATTGTGGTGCTAAATTTAGGTAGGGCAACTAACTCGAGGAGTGTGTTTTTCAGGAAACTCATGAAATTGACAAATTAGGAAATAATCAAGAAATTAAAGTGAACAGACCGGACGCTTCAACCCAACATAATTTTTGTTAGTGAGCAAACCACTTTTGATTGATTCAATCTTATGTTGTTTACTTTCTAGGAGAATCCAAAGATTGGGATCATATAAATTTATTTAGTATTTTTAAATAAATAAAAATGCAACTCTTTTCTAAATAGATGAGGTCTAATTGGTCAGAGAGAAAAGCTTGACATTCTAAAGATAAAGATCCCCAGTTCAGTAGAAAATGAACAGATCACGGTCTCCAATCCAACTTCATCTTGAGGGCAAAGGGTCATAGTGTTCTCATTTTTGTTGGATCCATGTGTCCCCACATATATATTTCCACACACATACATTACTTGAATCATGTTTACCCAAATGTTTCCCTGGCACATCTTCCAAACACTTCCCATAATATTATAGTCTATGGTTATTACTAAAATGTTATTGTCATCCCACACAGATCCACCAACTCAAGGGATGAGTCAGGTGTCCCTTTGTTTTTAAAGGGTATTTTTCTCCACCTGGATTATCCTGCTACATAGTACAACGCTCCCTAATTAAGCATAATCTTTATATCTAATCATCAGATCATGCAAGTTTTCTACCCACCTTATATATATTACTTTAAAAGAGCGTGCGAGCATATGTGGAAATTAATGAAGTAGCACATAGTAACTGGAGACAAAGTTAAGACATAAATCCCGGAATCTTCGTGTTTATGGCACATATTTGGCATATAATCAGATATTATGGAACAAGTCTGTGGGGACCACGTAACTAGCATCATAAAAATGGATTAGAATCTATTATTTTTAGGATTTGAACATGAAAAAGGTTAGCTAGTTGACAATAAAAGATGTATTATTCATACAATAATTTATATAATAATATTGTCTATCTATCTTTATTTTTTTTTATTGTATTACATCTCATACGTTTTTTCCCTCTTCTTTATGTAAAATATAGTTTGTTATACAAATATCATTTTTGATCATACCAAAACAGTGATGGAAAATGAAAAATAAAAAACTTCCTTTCTCGATCGTGTTCAAATCATAGTTGTAAAATCTAGTTCGATCATTAATCCGATAGAGATAGTGAATTAGTGAATCGATGGTCTAACAGATGGATCAATAATTGGTACAATTTAACCTGATATATATCAAAAATTCAAAATTATATATAAATATATAATTAACATTATTTGAGTAAAAAAAGTTCATTCATACTCCAAAATTCAAAACAACAATTAATAATAATAAGACATCAAAACGACAGTAAAGGTGATTTTTTTTTTTATAAGACTGACTGGGTTAGATCCCAGGATCATCTCGAATTAATTACATAATCGATTCAAGAATGGAATCGGTCCAATCAGATAACCGAATCTCAATTGAACTGGACTGAACCTAGTTTCACGAATATAGTTCAAACAATTCACCTAGAATTAAATATCGCAACATGGACATATGGTGATCTACCACTCACGTTTTTTCAACTCTCGATTTTAGCCACTAAGTAATGAGAAACTTGGAGAAGAGAAAAGATGCCTGCACTACCGTGCAATTGTAGTCCCACCAAAAGATAAAAAAAAACTTACAATACGCGACGAATTAACAAAAGAAACAAGAGACATTGAAGTTTAAAAATATGACACTTGGAAGCATGACTAGTTTATTAAGATATGATATGTGATATGCGCCGAGTGATGGTATTTTTTGGTTTAGTTTAGACGATAATTAAGAGCTTGGCATCACCAAGCAAATGGAACGATAGTTTAGACTAGTTTATTAATGTATTATTATTAATAGTTAATAGTATTGTGTACACTAGCTAAGAAAGAGGAGATGCTTAGTGGGTATTCTATTGCATATGTGCAAATCACCCAAGTGGGTTGAGAATGGATTCTCAGATTTGATTTTGTAGTTAAACCAATGCATTTAATTATTTTTTGTTCTTTTTAATAATTATTACATTCTATCTTGACCTGTAATGGTCTAAATAATGTGCAAATAATTATTAAATACAAGAATAAATTGATATGAGATTATTTCAGCTTAATAGAGATCTTAAACTTGAGTTATAAATACATAATTATATTAAATAATAATTAGAGGAGGAAAACTTTGCTCATAAGCTTAAACAAGATTGTCGAATAATACATCTGATTTAGCTTAAAACAATGTGCAAGCAAACAAATAAGATCATCATCATTATTATTATTATTAATCATGCATGTAATGTATGTGGGCGGATGATGTGAATATGCATAGGTGCACATGATGACGTGCTATGCTAGGTCTTGTGATCATATATATATATATATATATATAGGGTACAGTTGTGAGAATTTGTTCTTATCCTGCACAAACCCGACCAATGGTTTCCGTTTCAGTAGTCTTGTCTTCTTCTACAATTGCCGATGAATGTAGAAAACGGATACCTGGACATTATGGGTCTGTTTGGTTGGAAGGATGGTAAATACATTCTCCAGTTGACTTGACATCCACGCCGCGGTCTTGTCAGGATGGGTTGAGATTATAATTGCCAATGCTTTGATTTGATATAACAGAAAAGTAGCTTTGTTCACTTCTACCCAGATCAAATTTCGAAACAAAATTATAACCTAAAGCTTTAAATAACTTTTTATTTCTATAAATTAGGGTTTTTTAATCCTTTACTCTTTTTTTTTTCTTGTAGTTTTTTAAAGTTTGAAGTTTTTTTTATTCCGTTGTATTGTGAAATAATAATGATAACGGATGCGTAACAATGATATTAATATTTTATTAAGTTAGTTATTAATTGTCACGATATCAAGGAGGAGCTTAAGTGTTCTGTTAGACAAATTTTATGTTATTAATTATTTTGAACATAAGAATTTGTAATTGGTTTATCAGATTTTTTTATAACTTGACTAATTAATAGATGGTCAATGTTATTGTATACTAAAAAGTTATCTTTAAATGTCTTAAATCAAAATAAAAATATTTATAAAACTTAAAAGTCTCACATTTTATATAAGGACCAAGTTATTTAAATATGAGCTAAAATAGAACTTTGGTTTCTTATATATATATTTTAAGTTTTAATTCAATTTTTTTTTACTGAATTCAATTGGATTCCTCATATCTTAAATAAATATATTTTTAATCTTTTATAATGTTTATCTTAAATCAATTTAGTTCTTTTGTCAGATTTTGACACCAATTATATCAATTTTGATCGTGGTATCTTTCATAATTTTCAGTGCTAAGCTGATTAAATTAATATGATAATCTTTTAAAAGAGTCAATTTCGTCTAATAAAAAAATTTTAAGGGACCAAAATAAAATCTTTTAAATTTAAGGGAGTAAACTGAAATCTAAAAAATAGATAAAAAAATCAAAATTATATTTTAGTCAAATTTATATTTGGGAACATTTAGTCACGAATTTAGCAAACAAATTATTTATAGATAAAACTCAAAATGCTTTCCAATCATAAATTTTAAGAATTTCAAAAATAGTTTCAGTTTTCCTTAATAATAATGTAACTTACATTTAATTATCTTATTACAATAGAATAAGTATTAAGGTGACATAACTATTCCTTGTTTTTATAAATTTCTTCATTTTAGAATAACTGAATTTATAATCACTAAGTAATGTTAAGACTATTTAGTTGAGAATTAGAATAGAATAAGAAAGGAATATGAGGAATGAATTAAAGCCAAAAGGTTTGCGGGAAAGAGTCATGCACTCAGTAAGGATATTTTATTCTCCTTCATAGGCTTATTCTTTCGTCATCTCCTATCAATTAATAGGTATTTCGGATATGATCCAAGTTTGTTCAATGAACGATTAAGCAATTATTATGAGACAAAACAGTTCTTTTAAGAGTGAGATTCCAAAATAGCTTTAGGACCAAAAGAATGAACTGTTGCATAGAAATTATTCTTCATAATAACCAGTCAAAAAACTAAAATCTAACATTTAGTTATGATATATAGAAAATCTTTTGAAATGCTTTCGTGATTCCAAATCTATGGAGTCTTGACAACCATCTACTAAGAATAACATGATAAAAAAAATCATGGTGGGTTCTTAGAATCGCGCTTTTTATGCAAAAATGGTTAATTTCAATTATTAATGAGCAAGAATATCTCATCTTGTCATTTTAAATTTATCTCCTTTAATGAGCAAGAATTTCAAAGATGGGTATATATAATATGCTTCTATGTTGAATTTCAAAGATGGGTATATATAATATGCTTCTATGTTGACCACCAATTGTTCAAAAGAAAAGATGAATCTTGATATCTACGATGATATTCTAATTCTAATTATATAAGTATATCTATTTAATGTAATGAGTCTCCCATTCAATATAATAGGAGGTTTAATTTGATATTTAAGTAATGAGATTCTCTCAATCAATAGATTAGACATTTAGGTTGAACTTTCTGCATGTGCTTAATGTTTTATTTAGAGTTAGATTAGAAAAATTCTACTCATAAACAGGAATGCATGGATTCAGAAATCAATCGAAGGAGTGACTGAAATTATTTTTCTTGTTTGACTTTAATGGTTATGTATTGAAAATTTTACGCGTTCAATTACACATTATTATTTGCATAGCTTTTAAAAAGTGTTTGGTATATAGAAAATTTTTAATGTGCATGAATCATGAATTATGGAAATCATGTTTCTTATAATGTCTAAATTTGTTTGGTTGATTATAAATATTGTCATATAATTTCCTTGAGAATATAAAAGTAAAATAATATATTTATTATCATCTTTAATTATTTATCTCATTAAATAATTTAATTAGAGTAACATAATATTTTTATCGTAATTAAACTTTTTTTTTTAACTTGAAAATTTTAGATTTCCACCTCCTCCCTATTTGTGTGGAAAACTTGGTCGAAAAAATTAGGGGGAAATATTATTTTGTGGGAATGTTATTTTAAAAAATTAAAAACTAACATTTTTAATTTAAGATTTCTCGAATACTTAAACTTCCTCTTGTACCAAATGATTCCTAATTATTATTAAAATCAACAAACTTAATATATGATAATCTGTAATTAGATAAGTATTTTAAAAATTAGATAACTATTAAATTATTTTGTATTGTGGTGCATAAGTATTTTTCTCTTCTTTTACAGTTATATAAACAGGGACGAAACTAGGCATTGACATACATGAGCTACGGCTCCCCCTCAGAAAAAAACTCTTTTTGAATATTTAAAAAGTAAAAAAATAAATAGTCCCCCTCTAAAAAATTTCATTCATGAGTAGAAAATATCCTCCAAGTATAAATCTATGTATTTGTCCCCCCAGATCATTTGCTGCTTCCGCCAGTGTATATAAATATTTCACTTCTAACAAATAATTATAAAAATATTTGTTAGTTTTAACTGATTGTTATTGTTATTTAAATGAAAAAAGGAAACGTAATAAAAATATCTATTACCGAAAAGTTTTCTATTTTAAACGGTAGTAGTTCTATTAATACATATTATATACATACATACATATATATACATACATATATATACATATATATATATATATATATATATATATGTATGTATAAGAATTTTGATGCTTTGAATGCTTAACTATGAGTGGGAGAGAGCTCAATTGGAAGCAGTTAGATTAGCGAAGAAGGGAAATTTGCTAGAAACGAAGTGTTAAGAGTGTTGTATCAGTATCAGTATGACTATAAAAAGAACGCTTTCTTATTTAGATTAACATGCAAAAATAGAACTTATAATAATGATTCGTGAGAACTTCAAAAAAAAATAATCATGAATCATGAGAGGACTCTCCTACATTCGCCTATGAAATATGAATGTAGCAAAAAGGATTCATGGACATTATGGTAAATTCAGCATCCAGTTACTCGACGTCCACGCCGCGGTCATGTCAGATTATAACTGGCAATGGTTGATTTGACATTACGGAGAAGTAGCTTTTGTTCAGTTCTCCCAAGATCACAATCTGGAACCAAATTATATTTCAGAACATGTTTGGAGATTCCACGTCTGATAAAGTAAAAAAAATAATGTATGTAAGAAGACGGAAGAACTTTTGCAAATGCGAAAACTTGCGCGAATGATATGTTCTATTGGTGTAGCGGCAAAATGTTTCGTATTTGGGACGAACTCACACACTTCTGCTTGTGCTCATTAACATTAAATTACCACCCTTCAATAACCAATTAAACAACTATAAATGTTTTGTAAATTTTAAACGCTTTCTAATATGTTAAATTTCACTTAAAAATAATTATAAATTATTTAATAAGTTTTAATTAGCTATAGATTATGTTAAATTATATGTTTATTTATTTTAACATGCAACTTATAATTTTTTAATACATGTAAAATAGGTTATTTTGATTTTGGTACTCAAATTTTAAATTTTTTTATTTTAGTATCTCATATTTTTTTTATTTTCCTATCTAAGATTTGATTAATAGAATATCGTGTCATCAAATATTAAAATCAAACAAAAATAAAGGTTAAAAGAGATATATTTAATTAGGATTTGAAAAGATTTTAAAAGACTTTTTATTTGATATAAAATTCTTGTATTGTTCAATCAAAAAAAAATTTTCAACTTAAAAAAAAAGACTCTTTATCATTTATTTGTTATCATTTTCATCGAATCTAATAATTTTAATGTTTTCTTTTAGAGTCTTATAAATACATAAAGTTCTTTCAAATGATATAAATTCATATTTTATAAATCCATTAAATTATATCTAAATTTCAAAATTTGTAAGTTTGTTATTTAATTATTTAACTATCAAGTTAATTGATTTATATTTTTAAAAATTATAACAATTAAATCTTTAATATTTATTATGTATATATAAGTTGTGATAAAAAAATTTATAAAAAAGGTAATGGTGGTGGGTATGAGTATGTTGGAGTTAACCTTAGTGGTTAATCTATTTCAGATTATATTTGTATCATGAC
>NC_038241.2:27840846-27845090 GCF_000004515.6 Glycine max
AGTCAACAATAACACTTGACTATAGATACTTTTAGAACAACGTTTTATATAATGAAAGTCACAATCAAGTCCTAGTTGACCTGCCAATGAACGAATCATTTATTCTAGGGATATTATTATGCTATACAATTAATAACATAATAATTGACATGCCTTATGTATATATAAAATATATAAATCAAAGGTCATGATACAAATATAGTCTCAAATGGATTGGTCATTAGAGCTAACTCCAACATATACAAACCCACCACCATTACATTTTTTTTATAATTTTTTTGTCATAATGTATATATAATGCATATTATACATTTAATTGTTATAATTTTTGAAAATATAAATCAATTAGTTTAATAGTTGTAGAAGCAAATAATACAACAAGGGGGTTGAATTGTAATTTTAGAAATTTTAAACTTTTTCTTAGACTAAAAATATGTTTATCGTCTTAATTTAGATTTAACTAAAAAAAGATAATAGATATTTAAGAAAGACTTTATCAAACAATAGGAAAACAATTTTCTTAATAGATTAAAAACAAATTCAAACTCTTTGTTAGTCAACACAAAGAAAAACAGTAAAAAATAACACACAAGAAGTTTACTTTCTACATCGAGACCACGTCTAGTTCTTGACAATCCATCAAATTTCTACTAACTTATCAAAAGTTACAAGTATTCTTCACTGTTACTCTTACCTATTACAAAGACAAGTTCTACCCCAAGCTTACTCTTATTCGGTATTCTTTGTCCTACCAAGTCATTGTTGACTCTAAAGAAATCAACAAGATTTATAGAAAGTTTGCACAATGAGTAATATGTGATCGTTTTATAAACATATATATCACTCAACACTTTAGTCTTTTCTCTCATAATTTACAAGATGTTTGGAGAGCTTAGTATCTATAAAAATATTTACAAAGATTTTTTCACAAGAAAGAATAAAAGAATAAATCACGTAAGTTGTTTGTGTTTTGTATCTTCAAAGTATCTTCTATTTATAGCCTTCATCTTTAAGTATTTGTTGTCTCTCAACGGATGGATTCTCCACTATGTTCTTTGTGTGAAGTCTTGAGGTTGTTGGAGCATTTAATATTTGCATTAAATGTACGTTCCTTTTTCATGTAAAGTCCATGCTGATAGGTTGACTTGTCTTATACTTTGGCAGGAAAATCACTTCTTTCATCAGAGCATGTCTGCACCAGTAGAACGCGTCTTTTAATGAAGATCAACACTTCAAAAATATGGACTTTATTTATCCTTCATAGGATTTAACAGATCCTAGAGAATATTTTCTACAACAAAGAATCTCATACAAGTATTAAGTGAAGG
Organism: Glycine max; assembly: GCF_000004515.6. NCBI lineage: Eukaryota > Viridiplantae > Streptophyta > Magnoliopsida > Fabales > Fabaceae > Glycine > Glycine max. Next base: position 27,842,175 of record NC_038241.2, read on the forward strand.
TTTTAAATACATTACTTAATGTTATGTCAAATCGTTTTTATATTGATGTATCGTTAGAAAACACACATCATAATCTGATAACACATTAAACATAACTTTTATCGTTTGTATTTATTTATATCTAATCAAAATAATTAAGAGTCATGATTCGTTTTGAAGACATAAATGTTTTTTGACTTAACAATAGTTAAATAATTAAATATCATACTTTAAAAATTTATAGTTTAGATATAATTTAATAGATTTATAAAATATGAATTCATATGATTCAAAAAGACTTTATGCATTTATAAGATTTTAAAAGACTCTATGGATTTTTAGAAAATATTTAAAATTATTAGAGCCAATGAAAAAGATAACAAATAAATGATAAAGATTCTTTTTTTAAGTTGAAATAAAAATCTTAATTGAATTACACAAATTTTATCAAATAGGAAGACTTTTAAAATCCTAATTGAATATAATACACTCCTCTTAACCTTTATTTTTGTTTGATTTTTGACAAATTTTTACTTTTGAAAAAGATATTCTAAGTCAATAATTTTTAAATGATGTGGACTTTGATGTCAAAATACTTTGTTAGTTAAATCATCAATTAATGATAAATAATGTAATAAAAAAATAAAAATATACGAGAAACTAAATCCGAAAAATTTAAAGTTTGAGTACCAAAATTAAAATAAAATATTTTGTAGGTAGTAAAAAATTATAAGCTTAATTGTAATGTATGTAAAATATATAACTTAATGTTGCATGCTGAAATAAATGTTAAACACATAATCATAATATATAACAAATTAAAATTTATAAATAATTTATAATTATTTTTAAGTGCAATTAAACATATTAGATAACGTGTAAAATTTATAAAATATTTATAATTGCTTAATTGGTTATTGAGTGGTGATAATTTAATGTTAATGGGCATGAGCAGCCATGTACTGAGTTTGATCCCTACTCACTTCTATTTTCAATTAATTTTTCCTCTTCCTTTTTGTTAACAAAAACAACCTTAAAAAAAATATAGACAGAACGAAGCATTGCAGCCGGATTGAACCCGCGCCTACGAAACAAATAAGAAACATTTGACCATACCAATAAAACATTTTCAATAACCTTATTTTTTACAAATACCCCCCAAACTGGGATACATCAACGAATCTGTCCATTTCTTTTTTTTTATTGTTAAATCTGACGGTAGACATCATTCTCGCTCCATTCGCGTAAGCTTTCCCATGGTGTGGAAGTTCTTTAACTTTCCGTGTAACGTCGTCTTATAAGTTTGGTTTCGCGTTAGACATAAATATTTATTCTAAGATAATATTAAAGTTTATTATAGTAATTATTATTGAGTCTATTATATCACTTGTTAGATCTTTATAAGTTTGGTTTAGCCTTACACATAAATATTTATTCTAAGATAATATTAAAGTTTATTATAGTAATTATTATTGAGTCTATTATATCACTTGTTAGATCTTTATAAGATTATCATATGTAAATTTCATGTTTAAAATATTTAATCTTTAACGTGAGAGGATGTGTTAAAAATATGATAAGAGTAAATTGGCTGATGAGTGATTATATAATTTACTCAAGTCTAAAATAGGCACATTGTAAACTAAACATGCACGAATTCATAATGCTAGTGTTATTTATTATAGATAAAATATGTTTTTAATCTAAAAAGTAGAATTTTATTTAACTTAGGCATTAAAAAATATTTTATTGAATTTAATTTATGTCAATTTTAAAATTTGTAAAAATATTTTCTATTTTGTTTAATGATAATGTAACCTCCATTTAATTATATTATATTACATTTGTAAGTCTCATATTATTACAAATTTTTTAATTAGGTCCCTATATTTTTATTTTTTTATTAAGTCCTTATATTAATTGTAAATTTGTTATCAGATTTCTATCTTAATTTTTCATGAAAAATATGTTTGATTTGATGAAATATTTCATCATATACATACAAGTAGACGTCTAATGTTATTTGATGTTAGCTCAAATGTTATTGTTGTTATATATGAAATTATTTAATTATTTTTTTTATCTAATGCTCCTTAATATTTCTTGTTTTTCATTTTCAACTCGTTCATTATCTCCTAAATCAGAACCCAATGACCCTAAAATGTGAATTTCGTATCTCCCAGACTATAAATCCAACCATAATGCGTGATTAATCCTTATTTTGTTTGTAATGTTGTTCGCACTTCCTTAATCACGTATGTAACAATTCGTAGTTTAAGGTTCACACATTTATAATCAATTCAAGTGTATTGGTTTAGGGTTCGCATCTATATGTGTATATATGATGAAATATTTCATTAAGTCTAACAGATTCCTCATGATAAATTAACGTAGGTTACAAATTTAAAATTAATATAGGACCCATTAAAAGAAAAATAAAATATAAGGATCTAATTAAAAAAATTTGTAATAATATGAGATCCTACAGACTAATTTAACCTTTAATTTATGCCAATCTTAAAATTTTCAAAAGTATTTTTTTTTCTTTAATGATAATGTAACTTATATTTAGATTACGTTTGACAAAATTAACTGAAAAACTAATTGGAGATTGAAAAACTAGCTAATAGTTGAAAGCTTGCTGAAAGTTGGAAATTTATTTTATTAAATCATAAATGTTTTGTAAAATTATATATTGAAGTAGCTAAAAAATGTAATATTACATAATGGGCATATTTATGTAATGATTTATACAAATTTTAATTTGATTTTGTTGACAAAATATATTTTGTAGTATTTATAATTTTGGTATTAAATTAATTTTAAACACTTGTAGCTTTTTATTTATAAAATATCCAAAGAATAAACAAAAACTACATAAACTTATTATATATCATTATCACTATCATATTTTTTTTTTATAAATTCAATATCATA